>NC_034610.1:16571049-16595029 GCF_900095145.1 Mus pahari | reverse complement strand
GACAGCAGGAAACTCCCAGCTCTATGTGCCTGTTTTACAAATGTAGGGATAAAGGCCTGTGCCAACATAATCTGGCTTATAATGCCCTACTGTGAAAATGCTGTGACCTGATACCCTCAAGTATCATACTGTACTTTTCAAGACTCTAAGATATCAGCACAAAAAGACACTTTTGTTCTTTCTTTCTTTCCTTCTATTTTGAAAAAAGACAGTGGCTCACCATGTAGGTTTGACTATCCTGAACTCAGTATGTAAACCAAGCTGGTGTCCAACTTCCTGAGATCTTCCTGTCTTTCCCTTTGTTGAGGTGTGTGCCAACAAGCTTGATGTATTTAAATAAGGATGCTCTATTTATATACAGATGAAAAATCAATGGTGGATAAAAAGTTTACATTCAAATGTCAATGTTTGCCCTAAAGAGGCTGGATATTCCAGACCCACTTCCGGACCACACAGATACGGAAGTCCCACTGGGAATGGCTGAATTTCCTGTCACTTAGGCCTCATTTTTCCCAGCGACCCTCACTCCCCAGCCCCATACACAACCGCTTTCTGTTACTGGAATCCTCTAAAAGCACACCTATCTGTTTTGCCCCCTAAACTTTTCAGACGGGTGTGCTCACCCTCCCAATCAGAAACAAACCTTGTAATTCAGTCTCAGGCTTCCTTCCCCGCAGCTCCAGCGGTCAAGCTGCCCTAGACCTGCAGATTCCCCACATGCTTGCTACCAGTCTAGGACAGAACTGGATCTAGTAGGATGCTGCACCCTGGAAAAAACAGTAAGTGGGGGTTTCTAAGTCTTGACATTACATGATTGGGTAAGAGGTTTATGGGCAAATTGACTTTTGAAGAGATTGGCCCGTTTTAGGCACCAAGGCCGCTAATGGCTCTAGCCCCGCCATCTGGAGAACATTTGGCTACTAAGTAATAGCTGCTTCGGAAGAGGAGTGACTAGCGCCCCTCTTGTTCCCCAGGAGGTGTTGCTAGAGTTGCTAAGGGAAAATATGCAGGAGAGAATGTAGTAGGGCAAGTAACTCCCGGCAGGAAAGTATGCAGGAAAGAGAAGGTTGCTAGGCAACACCATGTCCTTTAGCCAGAAAAGAATGTGGTAGGACCGGTAATTCCCAGCAGCTGTCTCACCTTGGGACCTGATTCTCTGTCTAAATAGGAGGTCTCCGGAACTCCAATTCGGTTTCTTAGTTTCTCAGGGGTCATTTTGGAGTTAGTGCTCTGTGACTCATGCACAAGGTGCTTTTCTAATCAAACAGAATTTTGGTAGATTCAGAAACTCATGGCTTTCCTAGATGTAGAAAATAAGTAAAGTATATGGTTCTATTTCTAAAAAAGTCAGCTACACCATCCATCTCTAGCTCTGGGAACACCAAGGAAGAAGAGGCGGTTAGGAAATAAGAAGAGAAAAAGGAGGAAAGGCTAAGATACACCATTCTCTAGACCCCATACAACTATTGTAATCAAGTAACTAACAGCAGCTGTCTTTACCTGCACTGGCCTCACACAAGACCACAGTCAGTCTAGGAAAGGGAAAAGGCTGACTTTATTTCTCAGATGTTGACTATGGATACATTCATAGATTCTAGAAGAGTCACTGCCTTTAGCTGTTATCCTGTGCTGAGTACATCAGGCTCCAGCACACATCAGGCTCCAAACATACAGTCTCACAAATGCCTCTGGTTTATCTCACTGGATCACAAGTAATATGAATAGAGATGAACACAGTAGAGTGACTATTGGAATTGTGGACCAGAATAGTGGAGAGGTAGGAGTGAGAGTGGGCAGTATTTGATGTGTGCACACAAATGCACACACACACACATTCTGTGTGTATATACCTGTATATGTGAATGTGAAATAGCTAATAATAAAAAGTTGGGGCAGGGTTGTTCATTCATTCATGCAAGTCAGGCTTTATGTAAAAATGTGTTTAAAGCATGTTGTACTATGCTCAGCTCAATTAAAAAAAAACTGAATACATCAGTGTACTGGCTAGTTTTGTGTCAGCTTGACACAGCTGGAGTTATCGCAGAGAAAGGAACTTCAGTTGAGGAAATGCCTCCACGAGATCCAGCTGAAAATGCCTGGAGGCATTTCCTCAATTAGTGATCAAGGGGGGAGGTCCCCTAGTGGGTGGTGCCATCTCTGGGCTGGTAGTCTTGGTTCTATAAGAGAGCAGGCTGACCAAGTCAGGGGAAGCAAGCCAGTAAAGAACATCCCTCCATGGCCTCTGCATCAGCTCCTGCTTCCTGACCTGCTTGAGTTCCAGTCCTGACTTCCTTTGGTGATGAACAGCAATGTGGAAGTGTAAGCCGAATAAACCCTTTCCTCCCCAACTTGCTTCTTGGTCATGATGTTTGTGCAGGAATAGAAACCCTGACTAAGACAATCAGTATGTAATTTTTTTGTTTGGTTGCACCAGTACATGGTGGGATTTTTTTCCCCCCAAGACTGGCTGGGGTTGAACTTGCTGAAATCAGCCTACTCTGCCTCTGGAAAGGTAGGGTTAAAGGTACGTGCCAACATTTCCAGCACCTTATCTGCTTTAGTATCAGATAATAGACTCAGGAAGTCTTGAATTTTTGTGTCAAGAAGTAGTAAATGTTAAATAACTTTGCTGTTAGTTCTTTGAAGTTCTCATAGAATCCTGTCATTCTGGTCATGGAGTTATTTTAGAGATGGCCTTTTGTAATTGCTTCAGTCACATTGTTTGTTAGCATTTTGTCTAAGCTCTGCCCCATAGTTGCCTGGCAACAGCCAGGCATATCTGACTCACTATAAAAGGGGATATTTGCCCCCTCCACTCTCTCTTGCTCTTACCTTTTTGGTCCCCCTCTGCTCTGTCCTCTTGTAATGTCTAAAATAAATTCAAGACCACCCAGTACCTTCCCCCTTCAAAAAGGACTCTCCAAACTGTACTAGCAGGTCAAGTGCAGAGCCATATAAGGAATCTGGCTGACTAAACAAATGTAAAAACATAGTTTTAGTGGTCAAAATGATTAAGCCTGCAGCTGCCAAAATAATATTAGCTGTTCTTAAAGAAATAATAGTGACAAAAATAACAGTTCTCAGAATTCTCCTACCTCTGCCCCACACTGAATTCTGAGAAAAAATCACAAACTGCCCTAACCTTGTAGATAGCTGTGATGTTAATAACTGTCACGTTAATAACTGACCCATAAGTTCAAAATGTACTATTGCTTTGCTGACCAAATCATAATAACCCACCATGGGGGCAGGAAAAATGAGTCACGAGGCCAGAGGTAGTAACTATGGAAACCAACCAATGCCCGAAAAGGTTACTTGCTACACCAATTAGAATAAGCCAGCTACTCTGTTGCCCAAATCTGCCCCTTACAAAAATATAAAAACTGTTTTCTTTCTTTGTTCTGGGTCTCTCCACTGGCTTGCATGCTGAGGAGGGTCCCCAACATGTTGGATCAATAAAAATCCTCTTGCGGGTTGCAGCAATGGCAGTCTCTGTGGCCTGTGTGAGTGAGGGTCTTTTGACGAACTCCAACACTCTCTCTCCTCCTCCCCTCTCTCCCCATTCCCCTCTCCACTCTCTTTCCATGTGCTCATGGTGGGCCTCTATTCCTCTATTCTCTCTCACTGTCTGCCTTTCTGTCTCTACTACCCTCTCACATACCAACAACACAAGATATACATTACCATTCCAAAATTTCATAGTGGGGAAATACTGGACCAACACAAGACCAAAACAAAAAACAAAAAAACATCAGGGTAAATGCCAAACTGTGTCTTCATGTATGATGTCCATCTTCTTTTACCTTTGCTAACTATTACAAATTCTGTCTCTTAGGTTGTTTCCACTCCCTGTTAGCTGTAATCCTTGTCATGTATCTCACAGCTCTGGTATTTCTAATATCTTGGGGTCTCCAAGCCAACTTCAACATCACAACTTCTTGTTCCAGTGTCTGGAATGCACATATGATCTTCTGGGCTGCTCCAAAGGGCTTGGGTCACTTCTCCAGCTCTGCACTCTGGAGCACTTTAGATTCTGGTTGGCGCCACTCTGTTGCTGCTTCTGTTCTCAGTGGTCATCTTATGGTACTTGCATCTCCAATATGCTGGGGGGTATTTCACTGAAACTAGATGTGGTGGTTTGATTATACTTGGCCAGGGAGTAACACTGTTAGGAGGTGTGGCCTTGTTGGAGGAAGTGTGTCACTGTTGGGGTGGGCTTGGAAAAACCCTCCTCCTAGACACCTGGAAGACAGTCTGCTCCTGTCTTGCTTTGGACAAAGTTTTAGAACTTTCAGCTCCTCCTGCACCATACCTGCCTGGAAGCTACCATGCTCTTGCCTTGATGATAATGGACTGAAGTTCTGACCCTGTAAACTAACCCCAATTAAATGTTGTCCTTTATAAGTGTTGTCTTAGTCAAGGTGTTTCTTCACAGCAATGAAAACCCTAAGACACTACACTTCACCAATAGCCTCTCATAGGCTCTCTTCAGGGTGCCAAGCTTAAACTTCTTTGCACAGTCCCTTCAGTCCTGGGACATCAACTGCAACTGATGCTACTCACCAGTGCTCTTTCCTGGCCTCACACAGTGCTAACCCTCAGCTGTTTTCCATGACCCCCTCATGCCCTCAAAGCAAGTACTACCTGGGTGACTCTTACACATTACAAGTCCAGCTGCAGCATGTGGTACAACCTTGCTTGTCTCTGCAACACAGCTTCTTGTGCTCTCAGAAAACAATTCCCAGATTTCACGTCAGTGAGACTGGTCTCTTCTTAATCAACACTAATTACTTAGTTCCATCATTGTCTCAGTAGTCTGAGACAATGCCAAGGTCTGCTGCTTGCTGGGCCCCCTTTGTTATATTACATCCCTGACTGTCAAAGCTTAATTGCCCTGGAACTTGCTCTGTAAACTGACCTTGGACTCAGAGATCTGCATGCCTATATCTCCTAAATTGTGGGATTAAAGTCATAAATCACAATAACTGGTATGAAATTTTTTTGTCTGGAACTTGCTCTGTTCCAGGCTGGCCTTGAACTCAAGATCTGCTTGTTTCTGTCTCCTGGGATTAAAGGTGAGTACCACCATGCCTGGGCCTAAGCTTTTCATGGCCACAGTTCATCAAGATCTGGATCAAATGTGTGTGCCAACCATTTCTGGATTGTGGTTCATTCCCGATTAAAAATCCAAATGAAAACAATGACCAAGTAATAATACTTAACATGATATAACTATTCCTTGTTCAATGTTGAATGCACAGCCAATAAGCTTAGGTGGACTGGTTATTGCCCCCAAATCACTGTCTTAGTTAGGGTTTTATTGCAGTTAACAGACACCATGACCAAGTCAACTCTTAGAAGGACAACATTTAATTGGGGCTGGCTTATATGTTTGGAGGTTCAGTCCATTATCATCAAGGCAGGAGTATGTAGGGCAGGCATGAAGCAGAAGGAGCAAAGAGTTCTACATTTTTATCAGAGGCTGGTTCCAGGCAGCTAGGATGAGAGTCTTAAAGCCCACATCCTCAGTGACACACATCCTCCAACAAAGCCATGCCTACTCTAACAAGGCCACACCTTCAAATAGTGCCTCTCCCTGGGCCAAGCATACCCCAACCAGCACACTTACATTTCCCTTAATTTATCTCCTGTAACTCAGGATTTAGCTCTGTTGAACTTCCTGGTCCCTTTTAATCTTTGAACCATATTCAATTCAAAGCAGGTGGTTTATAATATCCAATGAAGAGCAAGACGTGTCCCTCAACAGAGGAACAGATACAGATAATGTTGTATATTTACACAATGAAGTACTATTCAACTATTAAAAACAATGGCTTCATGCTGCAGACGGACCTCACTTGGGTCCCCGATCTGCGTGGAACAGGCCTCTTGGTTGCAGGCGAGCAAGGATTTGGGGAATGAGTGACAAACAGTCCAACAAGAGAGAGAGTGTAAAATTGAATGTCATTTGTCAAAATGGAGCATCAAACTTTTATACAGAATAAAATAGGGAGGTTGCTTGTGGACGTTGTACATCGTGGTGCGGAGCCTAGTGCGCACCACGATGTACAACGTCCACAAGCAGCTGGGAAGAGTTATTTGCAAGTCTAATACATTTAGTGATTCATCTAGGGTCCTTGGCGCCACTGCCCTGGGACATAGGGCGGCTTATCTAAGAGTCCTATCTCAGAGTCCAGATCCTCCTAACAGTTCAAGGTGACAGCTCTGGGCAACTCTGGAATGTGAGAAGACTCCCTCAGTCCTTGATGTCTGTTTAGGTCTTGCTGGTTCCCAGGAGTGGCCTTGCAGAGAGAGAGAGGGAAGGGCTCTTGACAAAGAACTATGTGGCTCCTAGCTGCATACTGTGAAAACACCTGGGCTGCGGGATGCCCTGGGTGTAAAATGCCTGGGCTGCGGGATGCCTGAGATGTAAGATGGCTGGGCTTTCTCAACCTGGTCTCTGACAGCCACCCACACATCTCAAAAATATTAACCCAGAATTGCTCCTGTCTAAAGGAAATATAGGGACAAAGAGTGGAGCAGAGGCTGAAGGAAAGGCCACCCAGAGACTGCCCCACCTGGGGATCCATCCCATATGCAACCACCAAAACCAGACACTATTGCTGATGTGAAGAAGTGCTTGCTGACAGGAGCCTGATATAGCTGTCTCCTGAGAGGCTCTGCCAGAGCCTGACCAATACAGATGAGGATGCTTGCAGTCAACCATTGGACTGAGCACAGGGACTCCAATGGAGGAGTTAGGGGAAGGACTGAAGGAGCTGAAGGGGTTTGCAACCCCATAGAAAGAACAACATCAACCAACCAGACAACCCAGAGGTCACAAGCACTAAACTACTAACCAAAGAATACACTCGGAGGGACCCATGGCTCCAGATGCATATATAGCAGAGGATTACCTTATCTGGCATCAATGGGAGGGAGGCCCTTGGTCCTGTGAAGGATGGATGCCCCAGTGTAGGGGAATACTAGGGTGGTGAGGCAGGAGTGGGAGGGTAGGTAGGGGAGCACCCTCACAAAAACAGGGAGGGGGATGGCATAGGGAGTTTGCAGAGGGAAAACAGGGAAGGGGGATAACATTTGAAATGTAAATAAATAAAATAACCAAAAAAGATGAAAAATTAATAAGAATACATGAAACTGAAAAAATGTGAATACAGATTTAAAAAAAGAACAAGATGGGGGCTGGAAAGATGGCTCGGCAGATAAGAGCACTGACTGTTCTTCCAGAGGTCATGAGTTCAATTCCCAGCAACCACAGGGTAGCTCATAACCATCTGTAATGAGATCCGATGTCCACTTCTGGTGTGTGTGAAGACAGCTACTGTGTACTCATATAAATAAAAAAAGTTAAAAAAAAAAAAAAGAGCAAGACATGAAGATTACATGTGGTGTTAGCGTTCTGTCTAAGCTCTGCCCTGCAGTTACCTGGCAACTGCTCTGAAGTTACCAGCCACTATAAAAGTGGCTGTTTTTCTCCCTCCTCTTTCTCTTGTTCTTCTCTTGCTCTTGCCTTCCTCTAGCTTTCTGCCCACTCCCTTTACCCTCTCCCTACATGCTCATGGCCATACTCTCTCTCTGACTTTCTCTGCCTCTGCTATCCTCTCAACTTCCCTCCCCATGCTCTGAATAAACTCTATACTATACTATACCTTCAAGTGGCTGGTCCCTCAGTGGTAAGGGATGCCTCAGTATAGGCCCACCGAGGCATCCCTTCCCACTTTCCTGACTACACATCCACCAAACATATCCCCCTTCTCTTTATCTTTTTATAAACACATCATATGGCATACCTTTATACTGTGTCTTAGGAGTATGAACTTTATGAATCACAGCAAAATTAGAAGTGTTTGACATATACTTAATGGCACTACATTTTGTCATTATTATTATTTTTTGATAGGGTATATGTAGTTCAGGCTGTCCTGGAACTATTTAGACTAAGATGGCCTCTGATTCACAAAAATCTTGCCTTTGCCTCTTGAGTACTGGGATTAATGATGTATACTACCTTACCTGGAATTATGTATTTTTGGATGTTGAACAAAGGTTTTATTGCACCTTTTCCCAGGGCCTAGAGAGATGGATAAAACCACTGGATGTTCTTTCAGGGTATTGGGTTCAATTCCCAACACACATACACACACAGAAACTCACACACACAGCAGTTCACAACTGTCTTTAAATCAATCATCAGGGGATCTTAGGCCCCCTCTGAGGCACCAGGCATGCATGTAGTGCACAATAATAAAACCATGTGTGCGTGTACGTACACACACACACACACACACACACACACACACACACACAGAGAGAGAGAGAGAGAGAGAGAGAGAAGCTTTTGACATAATACGCAAATTTTTATTTTAGCATTATTTTATGAGATTTAAAAGTACATTAAAGGATTTCCCATGTTTCTTATTCTTACAATTTATAAGCAGATAGAATACTGGATAAATACTATGTTATATTATTTACAAAGGTATGTTTCACTCCAGTATGAACTCTTTGATGTCTTTTAAGATTTGGGTCCTGGGTATAGGATTTGTCATATTCCATACATTTGTAAGGTTTCTCTCCAGTATGAATTTTCTGATGTGCTCTAAGGTAGGAGCACCTAGTAAAAGATTTGTCACATTCTGTACATCTATAAGGTTTCTCTCCAGTATGAACTCTCTGATGTGTTCTAAAATTTGAGTTATGAGTAAAGGACTTGTCACATTCCATACATTTGTAAGGTTTCTCTCCAGTATGAAGTTTCTGATGTCTTCTGAGATTTGAAATCTGGTTAAATGATATGTCACAGTCTTTGCATTTGTAAGGTTTCTCTCCACTATGAATTTTCTGATGTTCTCTAAGGTGAGAACACCTAGTAAAAGATTTGTCACATTCTGTACATCTGAAAGGTCTCTCTCCAGTATGAACTCTCTGATGTGTTCTAAGATGCGAGGCCTGGGTAAAAGATTTGTCACATTCTATACATTTGTAAGGTTTCTCTCCAGTATGAATATTCTGATGTGCTTTTAGAGTTGAACAGCTAGTAAAAGATTTGTCACATTCCTTACATCTGTAAGGTTTCTCTCCAGAATGAACTTTCTGATGTGTTCTAAGATATGAATTATTGGTAAAGGATTTATCACATTCTATACACTTGTAGGGTTTCTTTCCAGTATGAATTGTCTGATGTATTTTAAGAGTTGAGCAGGTAGTAAAAGATTTGCCACATTCCTTACATACATAAGGTCTCTCTCCTGTATGAACTCTGTTATGATGATTTCTAAGATATGCACGCTGGGTAAAGGATTTGTCACATTCTCTACATTTGTAAGTTTTCTCTCCAGTATGACTTTTCTCATGTTCTCTAAGAGTGGAGCTCTCATGAAAAGATTTGTCACATTCCTTACATCTGTAAGGTCTCTCTCCAGTATGAACACTCTGATGTCTTCTAAGATGTGAACTATGAATAAAAGATTTGTCACATTCCCTACATTTGTAAGGTTTCTCTCCAGTGTGAATTTTCTGATGTGTTTTAAGAGTTGTGGTCGTAGTAAAGGATTTGTCACATATCTCACATTTGTATGGCTTTTCGCCAGTATGGATTCTGTAATGCCTTTTAAGATGTGATAATTCAATAAAGGACTTACCACATTCTTTGCATTCATAATGTATCTCTGGAGTATGAGTTTTCTGATGCCATCTTAATGATGCATAGTGGGTAAAGGATCTGTCACACTCATTGCATTTGTAAGGCTTCTCTCCAGTATGGAGTCTGTAATGTTTTCTAAGGTGTGAAAGCTGATGAAATTCCCTGCCACATTCTGAACAACTACAGTGTTCCTCAGAAGTATGGATTTTCTGATGTGTCCTGAAATTGGGATAATGGGCAAAGGATTTGTCACACTCCTTACATTTGTAAGGCTTCTCTCCAGTATGCAATTTCTGATGACTTTTAAGTGCTGACAATTGAACAAATGACTTTCCACATTCTTTGCATTTGTAAGGTTTTTCCCCAGTGTGACGTCTTTGATGTATTTTAAGATGTGTGCACTGGGTAAAGGATTTGTCACAAACATTGCACTTGTAGGGTTTCTCTTTAGTATGAGTTCTGTGATGGACAGTGAGGCTTGAGGAGGTACTGAAGCATTTCCCACATTTGCCACACTGATGTGGTTTCTCTTTAATGTAGACTGTTGGTTGTATGAGACTGTATGCAGAGCTGAAATAGTCATCATATATTTCCTGTCTGTGCTCTTTCTTTGCGTTGTAGAGTCTTTGATCCTGACTAATGTCAGAACACAAAGTTAAAGATTTCTCACAGTCTTTAGACTCACAATGTTCTTTTCCAGTATGCGTGATTTTATGTCTATTTTGATTTGACGAGTCAACAGAGGCATCCTTGTTACAGCATCTGTAGTTATTAGATGTTTCTGTACTGTCACTTCTATTATAAAGTGCACAGTTGGAGGGTTCATGAAGCATTTCACCAAGTTCATTACACTGACAAGACTCCTTTTCAGTCTTCACATGTTGATGGACAGTATCACATATGCAGTAGTTCTCTGAAAATGAGTATAATTCAGATTAATAGGGCTTGTTCTATGATTAAACGTTTGATAAATGGTGTCTCCCTATGTTCTCTCTTAAGTCAGACAGCAACTACTTAGAAAGGTTTCTTTAATCGTAATTTTATGTATTACCACAAACATAGCCTGACAGCTTTCAAGGGTCTGTAATGTATAACAGATATGGCATCTCATGGAAAATGTTTGATGGCTCAAGATGGATCAAATACTTGAGGAGTCAGTAATTACCTTTGGGGTGAAGCTCATTGACTGATCATATTTAGAATACATGTCTCTATTCAAAAATTGATGAAAAAGAGTGTAGTGCAATCCAGGTTCACAGTGTTTGTGTTCAATGAAATGTACAGTTCAGAAGACCCCAATCCTTCTAATCCTATTAAGGCCTACTTAAAACCATTAAAGGGTTAACATTTTTTACTAAAAATACCATATCAGATTTCTCAAAAATAATGGAAGCAAAGAGAGTATTTTGCCAGATATCTATAATATAGAGCCTAGAGTCTGATCATTTGAAGTAGGGCAGTCATGGGCAGCTATTGCTTATTTCTTTCCTCCATTGTCTGAGCTACACACACTGCTGTGTTTCTTAACTTTCCTTATAGGCATGTTCTTAAGCTTACATGGTACACTGTTTCTTGGGATTGTCTTGCAGAAGGGTTTCTGTGTTTTCTCCAGAGATGAAAATGAAGGATGTAAAGGAAGGCAATTGCAGAATAACGGTACTTCATAGACTCATGTTATACACATAAATTTGTTAAGTAAACAATCTGATATCAGCATAGTCAAGTAAAATTGCATTTTATACTAGTATTAAGTGGCCACAATTCAGGTGAAGTAAGTCACAACGTCTTCTAACAGTTACAATGAGCAGGATGCATCTGGGGCCAGGATATTATAATAAGCTAAATGATTGGGAATCATTTCAAGTGGAACTGAATGCAGAAAACAGTATTTTACATTCTTGCTTTCTTTCACGTGAATCCTTCCCAGTTGTTCTGCTCATTCACTAGCCCACTGTAGTTGTGGCTTCTCTCTCCTCTCCACCTTCCAGGGAAAACGCATTTGCTCCAGACAGGTAACCAGGCCTACACTGTATACAATAATCTATGAGTTTTGTGAGGTTGACCCATGCTACAATTTTTAGAAAGAATACAGATGTCTAAGACAGTACTCTCCTCAGTACATAAAGACAACACAAAATAGAAGGATCCAGGAATGGATTCCCAATTGCTATTTCCTGTCAGAATTGTCACCATATTTAGGGAGAAATTTCAGTTTGTATATCTTAAGTTTTTTTTTCCACAATTATAACCATGTAATTATAATGATAGACATGGAACTCTAAGATATGAAGATAAATATTGCTGATTGCATTGTGGAAACAAAATAAAGCATCCATGAGACCTCTAAAGTGCAAAATGGAAAGCAAACATCAAATACCATGAAAAGTTCTTTTCTACTATCCAAATTTTTCTATTCTCATGTTGTTCCCAAAGAGCTTTAACAAAGACTTTTACTGCATATAAAGTCAGTACATACAAAAGAGGAGTTGATAGTTCCTAAAGCAAAATGTTCTCACCGACAGAGACCAGGTTTCTGTAATTCTCCAACATCACTTCAATGTACAGAGCCCTCTGAGCAGAGTCCAGGCATTCCCACTCCTCCTGAGGGAAGTCCACAGCCACATCCCTGAATGTCAACAGACCCTGAAACAAAAAACAGAGTGACCATGTTATGCTGGGCACAGTGCTTTTCTGGAAATAGGGAGATGGAACGTAGATGAATGAAGACCATTACACAAAGAGATGAGTTCTAATATAGTCACACTCTATAATTAATGGTCTGCCTTTGTAAAAACAGAATGACACAATAGTCTCAGAAGCATATCCATGAAACAAGACATACATTTGATGATTATCTATCTGTTATGTAGACTTTATGTCCCATACAATCACAGTGTATAATCTAATAACTAAAAGGCACAGAGACAGTATCAGAAAGGAATAGGGAGACATAACACTGAACACTGAGGAAATTCAAAATATTATTAGGTCTTACTTTAAAACCCTGTACTCTATAAAACTGGAAAATCTAAGTGAAATGGATGATTTTCTAGATAGATACCACTTACCAAAGTTAAATCAAGATCAGGTAAACTGTCTAAATAGTCTGATAAGCCCTAAGGAATTAGAAGCAGTCATTAAAAGTCTCCCAACCTAAGAAAGGGCAGGGCTAGATGGGTTAAACATAGAATTCTACCAGACTTTCAAAGAACTTATACCAATACTCCTCATACTATTCTACAAAATAGGAACTAAAGGAAGATTGCCAAACTAATTTTATGAGACCACAGTTACCCTGATACCTAAACCACAGACAGACTGAAAACAACAAAAAACAAAAATGGATTTCATATCAATGTCCCTTATGAACAATGATGCAAAAATATTCAGTAAAATACTTGCAAATGGAATTCAAGAAAACACACACACACACACACACACACACACACACACACAAATACCATGATCAAGTAGGCTTCATCCCAGGGATGCAGGAATGGCTCAATATACCAAAAAACCATCAATGTAATGTACCATATAAACAAAGTGAAAGAAAAAAAAATCCACATGATCATCCCATTAGATGCTGAAAAGGTCTTTGACAAAATCCAACACCTCTTCATTTTAAAAGTCTCGGAACGACCAGAGGTACAAGGAACATACCTAAACACATTAAAGAAAATGTACAGTAAGCCAAGAAATAACATCAAATTAAATAGAGAGAAACTTAAGTAATTCTGTAAAATTGGACAAAGTAAGACTGTCTATTCTCTCTGTATCTCTTCAACATAGTACATGAGCTTCTAGCTAGAAGAATAAGACAACTAAAGGAGATCAAAGGGATACAAATTGGAAAGGAAGGAGTTAAAGTATCACTAGTCAAACATGATATGATGGGATACATAAGTGACTCCAAAAACTCTACCAAAGAACTCCTACAGCTGATAAACACCTTCAGAAAAGTGGATAGATACAAATTTAACTAAAAAAAAAAATCAGTACCCCTTTCTTATACAAGCGATAAATGGGCTAAAAGAAAAATCAAGGAAACAATACTTTTCACAATAGCCACAAATAACATAAATATCTTGGGGTAACTCTAACAAAGCAAGTAAAAGACTTGTATGACAAGAACTTTAAATCTCTGAAGAAAGAAATTAAAGAAGATATTAGAAGATGGAAAGATCTCTTATACTCATGAATCAGTAGTGTTAATGTAGTGAAAATGGACATCTTGCCAAAAGCAATTTACAGATTTAATGCAATTTCCATCAAAGTTCTAACATAATACTTTAAAGACTTTGAAAAAACATTTCTCAACTTTCTATGGAAACACACACACACACACATACACACACACAAAAACAGGACTGCTAAGGCAATCCTGTACAATAAAGGACCTCTGGAGGTATCATTAATCCTGATTTCAAGCTGTGCTACAAAGTAATAAAAATTGCATGGTGTGGTATAGAAACAGACAGTTTGATCAATGGAATCAAACTGAAGACCAAGAAATAAATACACATACCTATGAACACTTGAATTTTAACAAAGAAACCAAAACCATACAATGAGAAAAAAGAAAGCATCTTTAAGAAATGGTGCTGGTCCATATACCCAGAAAATCTTCCAACTGGTAATAAGGACACATGCTCCACTATGTTCATAGCAGCCTTATTTATAATAGCCAGAAGCTGGAAAGAACCCAGATTTCCCTCAATAGAGGAATGGATACAGAAAATGTAGTACATTTACACAATGGAGTACTACTCAGCTATTAAAACAACGAATTTATGAAATTCTTGGGCAAATGGATGTATCTGGAGAATATCATCCTTAGTGAGGTAACCCAATCACAAAAGAAGTCACTAGATATGCACTCACTGATAAGCGAGAAACTGATTAGCCCAGAAACTTAGAATACCCAAGATACATTTTGCAAAACACAAGAAACTGCTTGTGGACGTTGTACATCGTGGTGCGGAGCCTAGTGCGCACCACGATGTACAACGTCCACAAGCAGTAGGTACAGAGACAAAATTTAGAGCTAAGATGAAAGGATGGACTATTCAGAGACTACCCCATCTGGGGATCCATCCCATCATCAGCCACCAAACCCAGATACTATTGCACATGCCAGCAAGATTCTGCTGAAGGGACCCTGATATAGCGGCCTCTTGTGAGGCTATGCCAGTGCCTGGCAAACACAGAAGTGGATGCTCACAGTCAGCTATTAGATGGAATACAGGGCCCCCAATGGAGGAACTAGAGAAAGTATCCAAGGAGCTGAAGTGGGCTGCAACCCTGTAGGTGGAACAACAATATGAACTAAAGAGTACCCCCCTGAGCTCGTGTCTCTAGATGCATATGCAGCAGAAGATGGCCTAANCGGCCATCATTGGGAAGAGAGGCCCCTTGGTCTTGCAAACTTTATATGACCCAGCACAGGGGAATGTCAGGGCCAAGAAGTGGGTATAGGGAACTTTCGGGAGAGCATTTGAAATGTAAATAAAGAAAATATCTAATAAATAATAATAAAAAAAAAACAAAAAAAAAAAAAAGAAAAAGAAAAGAAATGGTGCTGGTCTAAATGGATGTCTGCATGTAGAAGAATGCAAATAGATCCATATCTATCACAATGCATAAAACTTAGGTCCAAGTGGATCAATGACCTCAACACTAAGTCTAATAGAAGAAAAAGTGGGAAATAGTATGGAACTCATTGGTACAGGTGATAACTTCCTGACCAGAACATTAATGGCTCAGGCACTAAGATCCACAATTGATAAATGGGACCTTATGAAACCGAAAAGCATATGTAAGGTAAAGGAAAATGTCAAATAGGACAAAATTGTAGCCTACAGATTGGGAAAAGATCTTCATTAACCCTACATCTGACACAGGGTTAATATCCAAAAATAAATAAAGAGGAGAGTCAGGATAAGGTGTGGAGAGAAACAGGAGAGAGGGCCAGAGGGCAGAGAGAATGAATGGAAATCAGTGACTAGTGAGGATGGAGGTGGGGGCATCTATAAAATGTGACAGAGACCTGATATGGGAGAGCCTCCCAGGAGTCTATGGAGGTGACTTTAGCTGAGACTCTTAGCAATGGAGATATGGAACCTGAATTCTACCCAGACAGAAACCCCAGAGGAGTGATAAGGACACTAATGCACCCACAAAACTATAGACACAAAATGTGTCCAGTCTGCAAGAAATTCAGGGACAACGATAGAACAGGAAATGACCAACCAATAACTGACCCAATTTGAGACCCATCCCATGGCGAAACACCAGTCTTAGACATCTATTAATGATACTCTGTTATGCTTGTAGACAAGAGCTTAGCATAAATGTCCTCTGAGAGGCTCCCAATAGCTGACTGAAACAGATGCAGGAATTCACAGTCAAACATTGGACTGAGGTTGGGAAGAGCTGGGAGAAGGACTGAGGGATCGTTAGAGAATAGGAACTCTGTAGGAAGACAGAGTCAACTAACCTGAACCCCTGGGGGCTCTCAGAAACTGAACCACCAACCAAAGAGCATACACAGGCCCCCTGCACATATATAGCAGATGTACAGCTCAGTCTCATGAGAGTCCTCGAACAATTGCCACAGGGGCTGTCTATGAATCTGTTTTCTGCTTGTAAATCCCATTCCCCTAACTGGGCTGCCTTGTCTGGCCTCAGTGGGAATGGATGGGACTAGTCCTGCAAAGACTTGATGTACCAGGGTGAGGGAAAATCCTGGAAGCATTCTACTCTCTTGGAAGAGAAGGGGAAGGGGGATGGAGGGAGGGACTATGTGATTGGGGTAACAGGAGTGGGGATGCACCAATTGGGATCAAAAGGTAATAAAAAAATAAGGTAATGAAAAAATGGAATACTATTCAGCCAATGAGAAAAATGTAATAAGAAGTTGTAGAAAAATGGTTAGGCTTAATGTGTAATATTAAACGAGGTCATACAATGTCAGAAAGAAGAAACCACATTTTCCCCCATAGGAATATTCATATCATATGAATAATTTAGCCAATAAATATCTATACAGAAACAATGTACATGTGAGAATATGGAGAAAAAAATGAAAAGTTAAATCTGAGGGGATGAGGTAGAACTGAATGTAGGTAATGAAATGAAGTTATGAAAGATATATTAAGTTGACTGCTTTTTTAGGTCTAATTCTATAACTGGTTTTTGGGGTTTTGGTGGTAGATAAATTCATTAAAATATATTGTATATTGAAACCATTAACTGAGTGTCTCTAGAGTTTTAGTTCTCAATGACTAATGTAACCACATATAATTTCATTCAGTTCTACAGACTTTCAGTCTGGTTAATTTCAGTGTTTGATTTTGTATGTGTTGTCAACATGTTTTATAATCAAGTTAAAGCAAATTATCAGAAGGAGAAAATTAAAAGTTTGCAATGTTTGAAGATAAATTTCTAGAGAAAAAGTAGACATGACCACTGACCTGGGACATGTTTACTGGTGAACAAGCCATTTCTTTCTGTTTATCTTCTTTGAATTTCTCTTTAAGGTACAATGAATCTCCAGTTTGTGACGCTTTCATATAAGGGGCCAAAAAAGAAAAGCAAAAATTAATACTGAAAACTATTAAAGAACAGTTTAAAACTACATTAAAAAGACCTAAGCAACAGCATACCACCTGGTGTTCAATCAGCAATCCCAAATCCAGAACAGCATCAAAAGACATTTAAAACTTAGAGAGAAAATCAACATCAACCATGTTGCTGCACTCAAAAAAGTTACCTTAAATTGATGGAGACATAAGTGCTCTTCAAGATTGTTACAAATGAACAAAATTCAGTTCTCTAAAGCAGCACAGTACATAATAAATTAGATGCAAAATTTACCCAAGTAAAAGAGAAGACCTAAGAACATAAGAAATAATACACTGCATGTGAAGAATAGATAAATACAGGAGAGCTGGGAAGTGATCATTTATAGGCAAGACAGGAAAACACTAACTAACACAGAGAAGGAGTAAGAATCCTACCAATATTCCAAACAGCAACATCATAAAAAAAAAAAAAAAAAAAAGCATTGGGAATAAAAACCCCATGAACAAAAAATGTGCCCATTGTGGATATCAACATGGGGAATCCTCAATTAAGCAAGTGTAGGACATGACACAGCAATTCCATTCCTTGGCATATGTTCCAAACACTCAAATCCTATTCCAGAGATACATGCTTACTCGTGTTCACTGGTACTATATTCACAACAGCTACAAAATGGAAACAACCTAAATGCCCTTATCTGAGGAATGGAAACAGAAAATGAGGTAAACATGCACTATGCAATATTATGGAGAGGTAAAGAAAATTGAAATCAAGAGATTTGTAGGTAAATGGATAGAACTAGAAAAGATGATTCTGAATGGAATGACCTAGGCCCAGAAAGACAGATATTGCATGTTCTCTCTCATAGGAAGCTCCTATCTCCAAATTGTCAGAAGTGAGTTCATAACCTGGAATAACTGCAGTAACCAGAAAGGAAAGTGAGACGTTGGTGGGATATTGGGGAATAAAAGAGAGGGAAATAACAGGGAAACATGATTTGAAGGGAGAAATTGAAAAACCGTGGCAGGGATATAAATATGGAAAAAGGCAAGACATAAACATAGAAGAAATAGGGTAAAACAACTGTGAGCTTGTCAAGAAATTCATCAAGAATCATACTGTCAAATCCACCCACCAAAAGGGCCTATATAATAATATAATCAATAAAGAAGCACATGGATTGAACAGACCATGCTTGTACTGGCTGGTTTTATGTGTCAACTTGACACAGGCTGGACTTATCACAGAGAAAGGAGCTTCAGTTGGGGAAATGCCTCCACGAGATACAGCTGTAAGGCATTTTCTCAATTAGTGATCAAGGGGAAAAGGCCCCTTGTGGGTGGGACCAAAGACCCCTTTGGGCTGGTAGTCTTGGGTTCTATAAGAGAGCAGGCTGAGCAAGCCAGGGGAAGCAAACCAGTAAGTAGCATCCCTCTATGGCCTCTGCATCAGCTCCTGCTTCCTGACCTGCTTGAGTTCCAGTCCTGACATCCTTTGGTGATCAACAGCAATGTGGAAAATGTAAGCTGAATAAACCCTTTCCTCCCCAACTGCTTCTTGGTCATGATGTTTGTGCAGGAATAGAAAACCTGACTAAGACAATGCTCAACAGGTGCTGGAAGGGCTAATGTACACATAATAAAAAGCTCTAAGTGTAGGTCATGGGATAATGTAAATTTAATATACAGAGGTTCCCATTCTCCCTAGACACTATCCATATTCTAATTCGTAAACTATAAATGCATTTCTTTCAGTAATTTCTTGAAATGTAAATAGACAATATTCCCTATGCTAAACATGTAAACCGATTACAGCATTCAAAAAAGGAAAAATGACAGCAGAGATGAAAACATATTTTCTACAAAAAATTATTTCATATCTAAAAACACAAAATACTGAGAAAGAAGGAATCTTTTTTAAATGCCATGAATATGGACTGCAGTAAAGATGAGATGATCATAATTACGCTAGTGAAAGAAAAATCAAGACAAAAGTATTAAAATACAAAATAAAGAGTATTAGCAAATGATAAAATGCTCCTAGATACAAAGTCCTTGATCATCACAAGTGCATGTTACAAAACCCAGAATACAGACTGTCATGTCGGAACCCACTGGCAGGAGTCTATCTGTCCCTAGGGGAAGTGAGGATTAAAGAAAGGGGAGGGAGAAACATGACAGAGAGGCAAGACATCGATTCTGGAGGAGTGTTAGTGAATACTGAAGCAGCCCTGAGTTTATTCTGCATAACCTTTTTATACCCCACAGTGCCATAGGAAGCAAAACCACAAGGTAGCAGAAATAGTGACATCTACACAGTATGTCCCGTTCCTTCCACCAAGGACCAGAGAATCGTTCATTCCTTGCCTTGAGCCTGAGGTGAATCTCCTCCTAACTTTCCATGCAACAGCAGGCCAGGAAATCTGACAGCAGACCCTGACCTGCCTTGACAGAAAACAGGAGACTGCAGAAAATGTGAAAAGTGGCACACTGCCTCATGTGCTTCTCACATGAGAACACAACAGAGAAGGAGGGCTGTCTTCTCCAAGACGCCAAGCAACTCCTATTAAAATCCCATTTGCATATTTTACAGAAAGTAATCCTGAAATTACCAAGGAGCAGCACAGAGCTAGGAAATAGGAAGAGGATCACACCTAGAGGTGATCTCACAGTATCTTACAATCACAGCAATGGAAACCACTTGGAATTGACATGAAAATAGACAATAGGAGGTATCTCTGGGAAGACAGGATAGACAGCGTTTACCTGTCTGCAAATATAGTTCCTAATTTTCATCAAAACTCTGTTGACATTATTTTAAGGAATGGAGGAATTAACAGTAAGAGATAGAGAATATCTGGAGAGATGACTCAATGGTTAAGAGCACTGTCTGCTCTGCCAGAGGTCCTGAGTTCAATTCCCAGCAACCATGTGGTGGTTCACAGTGATCTGCAATGGGACTCGATGCCCTCTTCTGGTATGTCTGAAGACAATGACAGTGTACTCACATAACATAAAACAAATAAATTTTTTTTTAAAAAAAAAGGAGGGGGCTGGCAAGATGGCTCAGCGGGTAAGAGCACTGGCTGCTCATTCGAAGGCCCTGAGTTCAAATCCCAGCAAGCACATGGTGGCTCACAACCACCCGTAATGAGATCTGACACCCTCTTCTGGTGCGTCTGAAGACAGCAACAGTGCACCTATTTATAATAATAAATAAACCTTTGGGTTGGAGTAAGCAGGGCCAACCAGAGCAAGTGGGGCCGACTGGAGGGAGCAGAGGTCCTAAAAATCCAGTTTCCAACAACCACATGAAGGTTCACAACCATCTGTACAGCTACAGTGTACTCATATACATAAAATAAATCTTTTTTTTAAAAAAAGAAAAGAATGTGCTAAAATACCAAAAGCTCCAAAAATCATTAAACATTACATCTAGAAGTATTAATTTTCATCATTTTATAATATATTAAACTCGCTGAAATGAAAACCATTTAATATTGGTATGTAGACATAATCAGTGGTGTGCATGGAATAAGGACATCATCACTCACATGCATGATCAAATAAATTTTTATTGCCTCCTAGGATCAGTTCTTCTGTAGGAAGTCTTCTCATCTCTACAATAGTACAGTCCTGAGGAGATTTTTCTCAGTGAAAGTCTCCAGAATTATTTCTAGTGAAACAGAATGTAGCAAATTGGATATGATGCCCCACTTTAACATCCACTTGAACCACCTGTCATCCCTTCACCAATCCTCCAACATACCTAGATCCTTAGCTACTACTGTCTCCTCCACTTAGATCTTCCAGGGCTCTTTGCTATGCTCCACAGATCAACAGGTCTGGGTGATCACTAAGCCTTGCACATAAGAAAGAGCTCTTCAGCAAGCACCTGCATTTCTTGCACAGTACTGTGCTCAGTAGATGTTATGCAGTATCAGAATACTGAAAATATTTAGAAAGCATTTTCAGTTACCATAACTTAAAACTCTCTTCCAATCACAGTTCAGTCAAATCTGAGGGGGCAGAAATGGAACTGAATTATTGGGATGAGAATATTACACACTAGTGAGGTTCTAAATTTATCCTGGACTAAAAATGATGGAAGTCCTATTCTCCCAAAGGAGCTTGTGCTTGCAGAGAGAGGGCTTGTCACAAAACCCTGAGGAGGAGCAAGGGCGGCTGAAGCAAACTATTCTCACCCACACAAACCAGACTGCTGTAATTCTACCGCCTCCAGTCTCTGTACAAAGCACTCCCAGCATGGTCCTGACACTGCCCCTCTTTCTGACAGAAGTCCACAGTCACACTGGTGACTGTGAACTGACCACAAAATACAAAACAACAGCTTGAATGGTGGTCCTGGTGCACACCTTTAACTCTAGCACTCAGGAAACAGAGTCAGGTGTAACTCAGTGACCTCCAGTCCAGCCTAGTCTACATGGTGAGTTCTGGACCAGACAGATGGACACAATGGGTTCAAGCCACAGACAAAACAAACACAGGAGCTAAGCCAAGCGAAACCAAACCAAAAAACGGTTTGTGTTCATAGACAGAGTGGTTTTCTAGAACCGAGGAGACAAAAGACTTCTGTTGACTTTTTTCTGATATAGAAGAGCTAAAGTAATTATTTGAAAGATGATTTATAGTACCATCCTATACAATATAATAGTTTTTCTGTTTTATTTCTTTTTTCCTTTTCCTTCTCTCTCTTTCCACTGACATTTCTCTGTGGTTCTAGCTGTCCTTAAACTCCCTCTGTGTACCAGGGTGGCAAGGAACTCCCAGATCCAACGGCCTCAGTTTCCTAAGTGTAGGCATTAAGGCTCGTGATTAAAGGATTAAAGGGTTATAGGATACAGGGATTAAAGGATTATAAACGGGCTTATAATGTCCTTTCTAACTGTGAACTGTAACAGATGTGCAACTTGGTCTTCATGTTGGTCCCCTAACAACTGGAGCAGAGGCTGTCTCTGACTCTGTTGACTGCCTTTGGATCCCCTTTCCCTAACTAGACTGCCTTGTCTAGCCTCAAATAGATGTGTCTAATTCTACTGCATCTTGATATGACAAGGAGGGTGGATATCCACGGGAGGCTTTCCCTTCTCTGAGGATAAAGGGAGGAAGGTGTAGGGTACGGGGAGGGAGGGAGCGGAGGAGAGACTAGGAGGAGAGGAAGAAGTATGGTAAATAAAATAATGAGAAAAAAAATTTGCTTTTAGTTACATTTACAACTATATCTATGAAACGCGCAACAAATACACGTTGAGATTCAGTTACATTTCCAGGCATTCCTTTCATTACTAATAGCTAAAAGCTCTCTGGGGATGTCAAGTCACCAAGTATGTCCTGGGTATAACAGAGGAGTTAGCATGGATGTAAGTAAATTTTAAAGAGCCTTATCCTTTATCTCAACAAAGAGAACTGGTTTGCAAACTTCAATAGATAAATTCAAATATTCTACTATTCTTCTATTTTGAATAGTTTGACAATCATATATGGTCAATGAAAAACACATCAGAATTATTTCAGTTTATATGCGCTAAACTATATCGAGAATGAAAGACAACGACAGCGAAATTTCCGGGCCAGCTTACTTATGAACACCAGGGAAACTGATCACGCCCTGCTCCCTTCCGGCCCCTTTCCCAGCCCCGTAGCTCCTTTGACTTGGGAGGTTTCCGAGCTATGGTTCCAGCTGCTGTGCTGCTGACTCTCCCAGGATGCCCCGCGCGGCACACGGCTGCCCGGCGTTTTCCCTTCCCCTGAAGTCCTTCCTGTCCTGCGACCCCAGGTCTACACCACGCGATTCCCCACGGTGCAGGGCTGCGAGCTCCGGACGTGAACAGGTCGTTGACACTTTGGTTTTGGTTCTCAGCTTACCTGGCTTCACTCACCTAGTTTCCCAGCTTCCTCTCACGTCACTCCTCTAACTCCTCCCACTCAGGACACTTTTCTACACTTCCCTATAACGTCCAATGTCCTTGCAGCCTCCGTTTCCGGGCGAGTGGCCCTGCCCCGCAGAGACCGGTCCCTCCCACTTTGTCTCTAGCTGCCTTCCACACAGCCCCAGTTGTCAGCTCGCCCAGCCTCCCCTCGTGCTTGCTGCCAGCTAGACCAGAACTGGATCTGGTAGGACTTTACACCCCGATATCTGACCCCCATAGTGAGTTCAGAACCCTTTAGATAAATGACAGGAAGCCTAACACTTCCACTGGACTTCCAGCCGCTGGAATACTTACTTTGTACCAAACAACAACAACAACAACAACAACAACAACAACAACAACACAGGCTAAATTCAGAAGCCCGAGTCCCATCCCCAAAACACAAACATGAGAAGTCAAAAGCAAATCCTGAAATTTTGACTTGGGAGAGACTTTTAAAGAACTTGGACCAGGCTGGCTTTGAACTCAAATCCGCCTGCCTCTCGAGTGCTGGGATTAAAGGCGTGCGCCATCACACCCGGTTTAAGAACTTGGATTTTGAAAAGAAATAGGTGTCTTAAGAACTAACCAGTACCCCCTGAGCTCGTGTCTGTAGCTGCATATGTAGCAGAAGATGGACTAATCGGCCCCTTGGTCTTGCAAACTTTATATGACCCAGCACAGGGGAAGGCCAGGGCCAAGAAGTGGGAGTGGGGGGGGGTAGGGGAGCAGGGCGGAGGGAGGGTATAGGGAACTTTCGGGATAGCATTTGAAGTGTAAATAAAGAAAATATCTAATTA
>NC_034610.1:16569054-16570849 GCF_900095145.1 Mus pahari | reverse complement strand
TCCCTCCCTCCCCCCTCCCCCTCTCTTTCTTCCTTTCTTTCTGGATTGTTGAATGCAGAGACCTTAACTCGCACAGATGCAAAAAATAAATAAGGTATATATAGTTCTAGTCTTAATATAGTTAGTTACTTCATCCCATCTCTAGCTTGGTAACACCAAAGAAGAAGAGGTGGTTAGGAAATAAGAAGGAAAAGAGGAGGGGATGGGCTAAGACACACCATTCTCTAGACTCCACACAATTATTGTAATCAGTAACCAACAGCAACTGTCTTTCCCTGCACTGGCCTCACATAAGACCACTGTCAGTCTAGGAACTGGGACAGCTCACTTTACCTCTCAGAGGTTGGCTATGGATAGAGTGTAGGAGGAGTATCACTACCTTTAGTTGTCATCTTGTGCTGAGCCCATCAGGCTCCAACGCATAGCTCCCATCTTAGTGGGTCCCTGGCAATATGAATAGAGATGAACACAATCGAGACGTTTGCTGGGATTGTAAACAAGAAACGAACTGGACTACTGGTATAACTGTGAAGTGTTTGTGAGGGGATCGAGCTGCAGCTGCTGACTTGAACTGCTGATTTCTTGACAATGCAGATGGGATTCACTCCAAAGAATCATTTCTAAACAGCACCACTTCGCCCATACCATTTCCTTTCCACTACCTCTGGTGGGTGATGGGCTAGAAAGGAGGTTAAATTATTTAAGAACCACCATTAAAGTCCCAGGACAGCAGGGCTTTTCAGAGAAACCCTGTCTTGAAAAACAAAAACAAACAAACAAACAAAACATAGGTATTGAAAAAAAACTAAAGTTACAGGGAAGTGTCTTTCAATCCACTAACACCTCAGGGCAGCTTGTCTTGTATTGTGTGGTTCAGGCAACTTGACTGTTGTCAGCTCCATGGTGATCTGAGCATCTTCTGTGCCATTCATTTTGTTTGACAGTCTCAGAAGTCCTTACCAATTATATATGGCTGTGGCAGGATGTCACAGTGAATCTTGCCAGTTTCTGGGACTTTCTGAAGCTATTAAATTGTCTATTTCTGAGCTTTGGGAGGTAAGTTATAGGATGGACCATTTCCTTCCCCCCTCTACCTTGCTGCTGTACGGCATTCTAGTTCATTTCTCTGTCTTTTAACACCCTATGTTTTAAGAAGCTTCCTTTAAAATGAACGGGTAAAACCTCAAAGAAATCTGATACCCAGTAATCACTCCTGGGCATGAAACCCAAGGACTTTCCATTGTTGCCGGGTGTTTGATCACATCATGAACCCTAAGATTGTGAACTAGAAAAACCTTGCCTTGTTGTACTGTGGCTAGGTGTTAACACACACCTTTAATACAACAGCTTTCTGTTTATTGTCAACAAGTACTTGTTGTGTGGCTCAGCCTTAGAACACATTTTTCAAGAGCTAAATAAAATCAACCTTAGGTCGAGATGTAGAACAAACAAGCAGTTGCCAGGGAGAGAGCACAGTGAGGCAGAAAGGAGGGACCTTGTGTTGGAAGGGTATTTAAGCCAGCATGGAGAAGGAAAAGAGCTTTTTCTTATGGGACATCGGTGGAGTAGGAAAGTCAGCTGAGTGTTTTCTCTGCCTCTGAGCTCACAGGCTTTCACACCAGGCTCTGACTGGTGAGTCTTCATTTGGTAAAATTGAGTTGCTGGTATTTTTTGTGTTAAAAACAACATTCCAGGGCTGGTGAGATGGCTCAGTGGGTAAGAGCACCCAACTGCTCTTCTGAAGGTGCAGAGTTCAAATCCCAGCAACCACATGGTGGCTCACAACCATCCTTAA
>NC_034610.1:16524103-16568864 GCF_900095145.1 Mus pahari | reverse complement strand
AAAAAAAAAAAAAACCAACATTCCATCTTACCAATTAGCACTTGCCCAGCATGTTCTTGTTGCTTTATTCACTACCTAGGCCTGGAATCAACTCAGATATCCATCCATCAATTGACACATGTGTAAATGAAAATGTGATACATATCTATAGAATGTGGTATATTACTCAGTTGTAAATAAAAATTAAAGTGAGAAATCAGGATGTAAACATAGACAAACAGAAAATACAATGACTACTTCCACCTGGTCCCCAGTAGCCAAATAACATATGTGGGTTTTAGTTCAGTTTTTTTTTTTGTTTGTTTGTTGATGATTTTGAAAGTGAAAGATGAGACTTTACTATTTTGTGTTTTCTTCATATTGAGTTTGCTTTGATGTCAGCAATTTCAGCACTAGGTAAAGGCTTTGTAAAATTAAACTTGAGTTTCCAATGACGAGCAAGACATGGAGATTTTATATGCTATACTTTTTTTTTCCCTTGGAAGTATAAACTTTGTGATGTACAGCACAATTAGAGCTCCTTGTCGTATATTCAATGATCTTATATTTTGTCCATTTTATGATCTTAAGACAAGTTATATGTAGAGAGAATCTCCTGTGTACTGTATGGAAGCAGAACCTCAATACAAAGCTATGGCTTCTTAGCAATAGGCAGGAAATAAAAGATGGAAGCTGAGGTGGAAATTTCTGGCTTCTTTAGAGACTCAGTTGTGTCATGTGATATTTTTCTGGAAAGTGTCTTCTGAGAGGTTGCTGAGGTAGACATGTGGGAGGATGGTTTGCTGGGAATAGACATGTGGTGTTGTTCTGGAAGCTGCCTAGAAAAGGGGCATGTGATATTTTGCTAGAGTGGATGCTTGGTGTTTGAAAAGGTATAAATATATCCCCACAGACAGTGAATGACATTGGGGCATTTGTTTGCCTCGTCTTTTTCACTGATCATTTGTTGAGACTTTGTAGTGAGAAATGTACCAAAGAACTTCTGGTGGCTTCTTGCCACTTCTTTGGTCTTGGGGGGCTGGGGGGGGGCACTGATTGGCAGAGCCTTGTGGTTTCTTCTGATTTGGGAATGGTGTTTGCAAGTGAATGGAGTTACTGCTGCTGATTTGTGTGAACTGAACTGCTGCTATCATGACAATAAAGATTAGAATCACCCCAAATAACTATTTCTAAATAGGCCTAAATCCTCATTTGCCCTATTAACCTTTCCTTTCCACTACCTATGGTGGGTGATGGGCTGGAGGTTAAAGTGTTTAAAAACCCTTACTAAAGTAGGTTTTGAAAAATAAAAGTCTCCAAGGACCTCAGATAGTGAGATTCGAACTCTGGGAGGTAGTCACAGGTGTGAAAGATCCACCCTGGACGATAAAGAGACAGACATGAAGATGAGGAGAGGTAAACTGCCATGCAGCACACAAGGAATATAATGAACAGGTCACATAATTTGAGAATTAGTCAAGGAACATGCCAAAGCTTATGGTCTAGACATTTATTTATAAATAATTAAGTCAAGGAGTTACTATTTCTGGAACAAAGAAGCTGGGTATAAAAGCTCATGGTTATAGGTATATATGTAGGTCTGGCTGTCCTGGAACTATGTATACTATGTATGGCCTGTGATTAACAGGGGTCATTTTTTACTCTGTTCACTGAGTGTACAACCTTGCCTAGAATTATGAATTTTTGGATGTTGAGCAAGACAAATGTTTTTATTACAGCTTTTCCCAGAGACTAGAAGGATAGAAGCACCATCTAGAGGTTAAAAGCAAAATCTGTTCTTAGAGTGTATTGGGGTTCAATTTCCAACACACATATAACAGCACACAGCTGTCTTTAAGTCCAGCTTCAGGGGATCTGGCCTCCATAGGCACCAGGCATACATGTAGTGCACAGATATATAAGCAGCAAAGTGCACGCATATAAGCACCCACACACACAAAAGATAAAAAAAACAAAAAACAAAAAGGGTTTTACATAATTACATTTGGAATTTTTTTATTTTGACAACCATTCTGATAAATTCTAAGATTTAAAACTTTATTAAAGGCTTTCCCTTGTTTCTCGTGCATATATTTCTATTATGTATAATGTTAGGATTTGAACACAGGGAGAATACTGGATGAATGCTATGTCACATTATTTACAATTTTATGTTTCTCTCTAGTATGAACTTTCTGATGTCTTTTAAGATGTGAGTATTGGATATAGGATCTGCCACATTCCATACACTTGTAAGGTTTCTCTCCAGTATGAATTTTCTGATGTGCNCTAAGAATTGCACATGTAGTAAGTGATTTGCCACAAACCTTACATACATAAGGTTTCTCTCCAGTATGAACTCTCTGATGTGTTCTAAGTTGTGAGGCCTGGGTAAAGGATTTGTCACATTCACTACATTTGTAAGGTTTTTCTCCAGTATGAATTCTCTGATGTACTCTAAGAGTTGAGCCCCTAGTAAAAGACTTGCCACACTGTTTACACATATAATGTCTTTCTCCAGTATGAACCTTCTGATGTCTTCTAAGACTTGAGTAGTGGGTAAAGAGGATGCCACAGTCCTTGCATCTGTAAGTTTTTGCTTCAGTGTGGATTTTCTGATGTCTGCCGAGACTCGAGGACAGAGTAAAACATTTGTCACATGCCTCACATCTGTAAAGCTTCTTTCCAGTATAAATTCTCTGATGTCTTCGGAGATGTGAGTACTGGGTAAAGGATTTGTCACATTTTGTACATTTGTAAGGCTTCTCACCAGTATGGATTCTGTAATGAGTTTTAAGATGTGATAATATAAAAAAGGACTTACCACATTCTTTGCATTTGTGTGATTTCTGTAGAGAATGATTTTTCTTATGCCTTCTGAAGAATACATAGTGGGGAAAGGATCTGTGACACTCATTGCATTTGTAAGGCTTCTCTCCAGTATGGAGTGTGAAATGACTTTTAAAGTGTGAGAGCTGATGAAAGACCTTGCCACAGTGTTGACAACTATAACATTCCTCTGCAGTATGGATTTTCTGATGTCTCTTCAAACCAGTACGGTAGGCATAGGATTTGCCACATTCTTTACATTTGTACCTCTTCTCTCCAGTATGCCTTTTCTGATGGCTTTTCAGTGTAGACAAATATGAAAATGACTTTCCACAGGCATTGCATTTGTAAGGGTTTGTCCCAGCACGAAGTCTTTGATGTGTTTTTCGATGTGCTTTAAGACTTGAGCACTGAGTAAAGGATTTGTCACAAATATTGCACTTGTAGGGTTTGTTTCCAGTATCAGTTCTCTGCTCTACACCGAGGCTTGAGGCACTACTGAAACATTTCCCATATTTCACACACTGGTGTGGATTCTCTCCAATATAGATTGTTTGTTGCATGAGACTGTGTGTAGAGCTGAAGTGGTCATCATGTTTTTCCTGTCTCTGTTCTTTGTTTGCACGGTTTGTTCTCTGACCTTGAACAATGCTGGAACACAAACTGGAAGATTTCTCACAGTCTTTAGATTCACAACGTTCTCCAGTGTACTTGCTTTTAAGTCTGTCTGGGTTTGAAGAGTCAAGAGAGGCATCCTGGTCCTCACAGCATCTGGAGTTATAAGAGGTTTCTGTAGTGTCACTTCTATTATAAAGTGCACAGCTGGAGGGCTCATGAAGCATTTCGCCAAGTATTTCGTCATTACACTGACAAGACTCCTTTTCAGTCTTCACATGTTGACACACAGTGTCACATATGCAGTAGTTCTCTGAAAATGAGTACAATTCAGATTAATAGGGCTTGTTCCAAATTTAAACATTTGAGAATGTTTTCCTATGTTCTCTATTAGGAGAAGTACTTAGCACAGACCTCAAGGAAATTGACATATTTCTTTTACTCTAATTATATAAATTCTCAGAAAAACAGAGTAATAGTCTTCAAGGCAGATAAAACAAATAATTGAGAAATCAGTAGGTAGCTTTGGGATGGGGCTCACTGACAGACTATATATATAATATATTTGTCTATTTTTAAATATTTTTTTCTCAGAAAGTGAAGAAGAAGTTAATGCAATTCAGGTTCACAACACTTGTGTAAACTAATGTACAATAAATAAAGATTCCTTTTCAGGAAACCCAATTTGTTGTAACAAGGGGGAGGGGAGGAGGAGGGAGAGGGAGAGAGAGATTGATTCTTCAAAAGTAATTGATGAAATATGCCATATAAGCAGGGGCTCTAGATGATGAGTGAAGGCTACAATGAGCAGCTATTGCACATTTCTTTCCTGCATTGTTTGAGTTCTACACACTGCTGTCTGTCTGTCTGTCTCTCTCTGTCCTCTAGCTGTTAATTTGATTGGTGTTTATTTATTTACTTACTTTACACCCTAATTGCGATGTCTACCCCAACTCTCTCTCCCAGAGTCCCCCCTCCTCTGTTTCCCTTCCCCTTCAGCTCTGAGAGAGGAGAGGACCACTACTGGGTATCTATCCCATCCTGGAACATCCACTGCTATGTTTCTTAGCTTTCCTTTTATAGTTGTTTTTAAGTCAACTTTCTACACTGACTCCTGAGATCATCTTCCAGAAATGTGTCTGTGAATCCTCCACTGAGAAGAAAATGAAGGATGTAATATGAATGAATACCTACATATAAGGAAGGCAATTACAGAACAATGCTACTTCATGGACTCACGTTAGGCTTATAATTTGTAAAATTATCCTAATCTGATGTCAGCATCACTAAATAAAATTGCATTTTATACCAGTATTAAGTCACCACAATTCAGGTGAACTAAGGCACAATGTCTTCTAACAATTACAACAGGCAGGATGCACTGTAAATTAAATGATCAGGAATTCTTTCTATTTGGAACTGCATATAGAAAAACATTTTCAGCTCTTTCTTTCTCTTTCACTTGAAGCCATCACTGTTGTCCCGCTCATTCTTTTGTCCACCCTGATAATGCCTACCATATCTTCTCCACATATCAGGGCACTCACATTTGCTCCAGACAGGTGGCCAGATTTACCTTGAATATAATAATCCATGTGTTCTGTGAGGTAGCCCAGGACCCACGCAAGAATTCTTAGAAAGAACACAGACATCTAACACAGTACTGTGTTCAGTGTATGAAGAGAAGAAAAAAAAATAGAGCAATCTAAGAATGATTTTCCAAATGCTATGTCCAATCAGATCGTCAGTACAATTAGAGAAAATTTTCTTTTTGAACATGTTGAGTTTTTCTCACAATTAAAAGTATTTTAAAGGCCAGCCGGGTCTACAAAGTGAGTTCCAGGACAGCCAGGGCTATACAGAGAAACCCTGTCTCAAAAAAAAAAAAAGTATTTCAAATGCCATAATGATATGGAGTTTTAAGATCTGGCTGCAACCATCTACAAAATCTGTGACCTACAATCTGTCCTGCCCACAAGATATGCACAGCAATGGTGGAACAGAAACTGTGGGAATAGCCAACCAATATCTGATTCGACTTAAGGCTCATTCCAAAAGATGAAAGTCATATCCAAAGTGCTTGCATAACCAAGAACCAGAGCCTAGACAGCCCAGAAACCAAGTACTACTTGTATAAAACGAAATATAGAAGTATGAACAAAATGACTCCTAATTCTATTCTGCTGTACACATAGATCAGTGCCTTATTCAGTCATCATGAGATGCAGATGGGAACAGATGCAGAGGCCCAAAGTCAGACATCAGAAAGAGAGAAAGTCTACATGGAGGGCTCCATTAAATCCCTACCCCCAGAGTTCAAGGAACCATGAAGACGAGGCAGAAAGTCTAAGAGCCAGGTGAGATGGAGGACAAGACCAGGACAAGACTCTCTGAATGAACTAGGCAAGAGCAAATGAACTCACAGGGACTGAAGTAGAGGGCACAGGGCCTACATGGGTCTGCACCTGGTCCTCTGCATATAAACTGTAGCTTTCAGCTTAGTATTATATGACTTCTGAGTGTGAGAATGAATGATTCTCTGATTCCCTTGCTCGTTCTTAGGAATCCTTTACTTCTGTTGGGTTATTTTTTTCTTACTTCAATATAATGGATTTTGCTTTACATTATTATATGTTATTTTGTTAGCCTTGTTATTATCTTTTAAAACCGTGTTCTTTTCTAATGAGAGACAGAAAGTGAGTGGATATTGAGGGGAGGGGAGCATAGGGAAACAGTAAGTAGTAGAGGGAGGGAAAACTCTAATCAGGATATACTGTATAAGAATCTGTTTTCAATAAAAGGGAAAAAAGATATGGTACAAATACTATATGTTACTGAATTTCTGAATACATGCTGAAACCAAACTGAAAGGGGCATGAGTCCACTAAAATGAAGACTGGAAAGAAAAAAACAAACGCCATGATAAAAGTTTTTTTCCTCCTAGCACCCATTCCGTAGTCTCCGATTGTTTCCAAGACAGCTTAACAGAGAGTTTATGATCTATAATGAATGACATACAAAGTATCAGTTGGGAGTTCTCTAAGCAAAACTTCTCACCAATGGACACCAGGTTGCTGTAATTCTCCAACATCACTTCAATGTACAGAGCCCTCTGAGCAGAGTCCAGGCATTCCCACTCCTCCTGGGAGAAGTCCACAGTCACATCCCGAAATGTCAACAGACCCTAAAACAAAACAACAAAAAATATACTTTAAATATGTGATATATGGGAGAGTGGTTTCCTGAATTGATGGGGACTTAAATAAATTTTGGATGTAGATGACCAGAGATAGTTACTCAGATAGATGATTTCTAACATAGCTACACTCCATAATATATGTTCTAACTCTGTGAAAACAGGGTTAAACAACAGTCTCACAGCATATCCATGAAACAAGACATACATTTCTGGTCTGGACATGTTTATGTATCTGTTATACTGCTGTGTTTCTGTCTCATTACATCACAGTGCACATGTCTAAGACGGTAAATTCATGACATGGAAATGTGCTTTGAAATGCTGTACCTCAAGATCACCCTAGAATACTGACACTAATCAATCCATTCTGTTCTGGGGCCTTGCATGATTCTATTCTACAATGCTCGGTTGGGATGTCCAATGTACAACATTATGGAGTTAAGGGGTAGATATGGAAGGAAGAATATATGATTGACTTCATTGTGGAACAGTTTTGGCTTTTTTACCCTACTGTAAAGAGGAGTGTATCAATACTACATACTAGCTATTTAACATTAACATAAAAAAATCAAGTAATCTATGGAATTAATTTTAAAATGTTTGAGACACCATCAAGCAGATAAAAAAAAATCCGCACAAGCCTGGTGATACTGGGATGGGCAAGGACTTATTGAATAGAAAGAACATCAACAGCACAGGATTTAACCCAAGTATCAACAGGTGGGACAATATGAATATAAAGTTTCTCTCCATCAAAGGGAATTATCAGCAGGGCACACAGACACCAACAGAATGGGAGAGAATCTGTATCAGTAACACTCTGGATTGTGGCTAATATCTAGAATTCACTAACAGTTACAGAAACCAAGGAAATAAAACTGCCAATCTAAGAACACCACAGTGGACACTGAAACTTGTCAGCCCATGGGCACAAGGCACACATGAAACTGTTGGAGGTATGAAGCTGTTTCTTGTAGACTTCTTGTTCAAGTACTGTTGGGAAGCTATGTACAATTCACTCGGTGTAAGCAGGAATCACTTATGAAAACAATATAGCATTACATACTTGCCTGTCAAAAAAATAAATAAATAAAAATAAAACTGCCAATCAACAAATGGGCAAATGAACTGAAATCAGACATTTTGAACAGAGAAAAACACAAATGGTCAATAAATACTGAAAAATGTGTATACAATCCCTAAAATGCTATCATAGAAATGCAAAGCAAAACCACTTTAATTAGTGCCTCACCCCAGGCAGAATGGCTGTTAATCAATATGAGAACAAATGATAGAGAGAATGTGGAGAAAAAGATACCCTTATTCACTCTTTGGATGTTGTGTATGTGTGTTGATGTTTGAAAATCAGTTCACCCATTGTTAAAATCCGTTTGGAGATTATTCAAATATTTAGAGATGGAATCATATTATTACTAGCTATTTCAATTCTATGGATATATCTAGCAAAGTCCACACCCGACTCTAAAGATATTTATACCCCATGCATATTGGTGCCTTATCCACCATAGGAAAGAATTAGAGTCAATCTAATTGTTAGTCCACAGACAAATGGATAATGAAAATGGATACATATAAAATGAAATACTATTCTACTAAAGAGAAAAATACAATCAAAATTAGCAGGAAAATGGTTGGACTTAAGTATGTGTACTATTAAGTGAGGTCATATGCAGAATCTAGCCAATAACATATCTACATAAAAACAATGTACATGGGAGCACAGCAGAACATGCAGAAAAGAAAACACAAGAAGTTTAAATATTAGGGATTGAGGTACCACTGAATGCAAGTAATGACCACCAGCTATGAAAAAGAATCTAAAGATAATTGCTTTTCTAGTTCTAATTCTGTCACATGTTTTACTGGTGGGTCAGTTCATAAATATATATTTGATATTGAAAACATAAAATCACATCCAAGGCTCCAGAGCTTCTTTCCCGATGACTACTATAACTGCATAAAAGTGCACTGAGTTGTATAGTCTTTGGGTTAGTTAATTTCAGTGTGTGCTTTTGTTTGTTTGTTTCCAATATATTTTTATGATAAAGTTAAAAAATTACCAAAAGCAGAAAATTAAAGGCTTGCAATGTCTCAAACTATAACACTTTTAGAAAAAGAGTGCACATGAACACTGACCTGGGACACGTTGAATGAAGAATCAGCCATTTCTTGCTGTTTCTCTTCTTTGATTTTCTCTTTGAAGAATAATGAATAGCTGGCAAGTGGACCTTTAATATGGAGGAGTCAAACAGGAAAAGTACAATTAATACAGAATGTGGATAAAGAACAACGTCACACCACATGAAGAGACCCAAGCAACAGAATACTACCTGGTATCTGGTCAGTGATCCCAAAGCCAGGAGAGCATGGAAAGACATTTAAAGTGTGGAGAGAAAACCATTATCAACCATATACTGCATGCAGAAAATACTCTCTCAAAATTAATGGAGACATACGTATATTTGAAGATAGTAAGAAATTAACACAATTGGATTTCACAGTACATAGAACATAGTAGCACAGGACATAGAAAGTTACAGGTAAAGTATATACAGAAGAATACGAGGAACTATCCACAAGGTAAATCAAAATAGCCACTCATAAAAAAAGAAAGCAAACTACTAATTCTCTCAGAGAAGGAAGAATTCTACCAATAATCCACCTAGGAAGAGCATAAAAAAACCCTATGAGCATCAAAATCTAACCCCTCTGGAAATCATCATGGAGGATCCTCAATTAAATAAACAAATCCTCCAGTTAAATAAATCTAGCGCATGACCCAGCTGGTCGACTCCTTGGTATATGCTCAAAGAACTACACATTCTATTCTACAGATATGTGCTCTCTCATGTTCACTGCTGCTATAGTCACAATAGCTACAAATAGAAACAACCTAAATATGCTTCAACTGACAAATGGATAGTGAAAATGTGGTACATATACACTATGCAATATTACATAGCTGTTATGAAAACTGAACTCAGATTCTCAGATAAATAGATGGACCTAGAAATGATTATACTGAGTGAGCTAAGACAGACCTAGAAAGGCATTGTATGTTCTGACTCACAGAAAGTTCCTAGCTCCAACCCTTCAGATATGAGTTCTCAACCTGGAGTAACTGCAATAACCAGAAATGTAAAAGCAGATCATGGTGGAATGTGGGGGAGCAATAGACAGGTGATAATATGGAAAAGTGATCTTAAGGGTAAAATGGAAAAACAGGAATAGGGATTTAAGAAACAAATAAACACAAAAAATATGGTAAAATAAGGATGTCTGAAAAGTAAGAAGGAATCATATAATTCAACTATTAAAAATGCATACAATACATGTCTGTATATACACATACATTTAGTATATAAATGAAAGCTTCCCATCTGGGTTGATAATGGTCACTATAAGAGCCATAGATTTTTAAAAATAAAACTACCAATACCAAGCATGAGATGGCTCCTTTTAGATTGTTGGTCAAAGTTGTACAAGAGATTTCTAAAACATAGGCTATTGATTTTGTCCTTGGTTCTCTCCCAGAAGGAGATAGTGAGGCCCTATTGTTAAAGATGCTATCAGATTCAGATACAGAATCCAGGTCTCAAGTTAGATCTGACATTAAATGGTCCTCCCTGGGGACTAGCTCTCATGGTACTAGAAGGCAATATGCAAGCTTCCAAAGGAGAGAGCTAACCAACAGTCCTACCCAGCAATGACACCTATGAACCACAACAATGATCTGCACTGTATTATAACCCAAGGATGCAAGAGTGGCACACATACCTTGGCAGTAACTGACAGCTTCAAATTGGACCTAAGACCTCAACAAGTGGGAAATCACACCTAGTACTGGAAACCTAGACAGTTTTCCTGGAGCTTACCAAGTCATAGACCTTGGAGGAAAGCTACAACCAATAATTTACTAAACCAGCATAATCCCAAACAGCACTCTATATATTTATCATAATTTGCATATATAAATGCTCTCCTCATCTTTTATCAAGGAAAGGTCTTTTTGGAACACATGGAGATTAAACAGAAAATCACAATCAGTCAAAATGCAGAGTTGTGATGCTCAGCCACAGCTTACACGTAAACAACACAAGTCCAGTATCTAAATCACTGAGAAGGGATGGCAGCAGAAGAGGATATTTTAACAGCAAGAGGGACAGGCTGTTTGCTCTGAGATTGTGTCTCTTAGAAATGTCAGAAAAGCTACATGCCTGAAATCCTACAAACATGATTGTCTAAACATGAGCTGAACAAGGAAACACCAAGAAACATGTTAATATGGCAGGGAGAAAAATCACTAGACTTCCATTCTAGTCAAACACTAAAGAATTCTGAGAACTGGAGAAACAGTTTTCCCTAGAGATAGTCCACCATGTGGCTATCAAATACATCCCTGAAAACATACAGACTGAGTAGACTGTATTTTTATGTTTAGAAATTCACACAAACATATAACAATAACTAAAAGAAAATTATTAAAAATAAATGCCTATGTAAAGTGAAGATTTTGTATCATCTACATCAAAATGATTAGAATGGTTTAATACCATTTTCTATTATTTATACTCACATAAATAACATTTAAAATGGGGTAGAGAGATAGCTCAACAGTTAGCTGTGCCTGTTGTTCTTGCTCCAAAAATTATTAAACATTACATCTAGAGATTAATTTTAATCATTTTATAATACATTAAAATTGCTGAAATGAAAACCATTTCTGAAGACCTGATGTGTGATGTATATGGAATAAGAACAGCATCACTCACATGTACAGTCAAGTAAAAGTTTATTGCCTCCTAGTATCAATTCTTCTGTAGAAAGTCTTTTCATCTCTACAATAGGATAATCCTGAGGAGATTTTTCTCAGTGGAAGTCTCCAGAATTACTTCTAGTGAAACTGAATGTGGCAAAACTGACTTCATGTCCCACTTCTACATTTACCTGAACCCCTTGCCCTCACTTCACCAATCCTTCAACATACCTGGATCCTTAGTTACTGTCTCCTCCCTCTCCACCTTCCAGGCCTGGCTTCTGTTCCACAGGTGAGCTTGTCTGGATGATCAGTGAGCCTGCACTTGGATTCCTAGCACAGTACTGTACTCAGTCAATAAGGAGAAACAAAACTGAAGACTGTACAATGATCCCCCAAATGCCATTCAGTGTCAGAATATTGAAAAATATCTAGAAAACATTTTCAGTTAGTCTAACTTGAACCTCACTTCCAATCACTGCTTCTTGAAAACATATGGGTAGAAAGGAAACTGAATGATTGAAATGAGAATATTATACACTAATAAAGTTCTGAACTTATGAACTGAAAATGATGGAAGCTTGACCATGGACTTTCTCTCTCTCTCTCTCTCTCTCTCTCTCTCTCTCTCTCTNCTCTCTCTCTCTCTCTCTCTCTCTCTCTCTCTCTCTCTCTCAGGCAGCGGCTTGGCCACGTTCTGACCCAAGGGGCTGGAAATTGGAAATGGCAGTTATGGCCCTAAGAGAAACCTGGGGGTGATGATAGGGTGGGAGGGGAGGCTAGTCATTCCATTGCCTCCAGGGCCTTAAAACCTGGAAATCCCTCCATTACTCAGAGTTAACAGAGTACAATGTTCCAGCTTTAATGGCCAAGCAATAGTTCAGGTCCCACTGTTCTTTTCCAGTACTTCATTTCACATGCTCCAAAGACACTATAAGCACCCATCCCTCTGCCTAGCCTCCCATCTCTCTTCCCTTTCAGAGTAGCTGCCATTCTGTTTATCTGCAATACAGCTCTTGCACGATGTTTGTTGAGTGGTGTGATTTTGTTGTATTGCTTTTGCTCCTAACTGCAAAGATGCCCTTGCTCTCAAAAACTCCTTACAGTCACTTTCATTACCAATAGTTAAAACCTCTCCGTAGGTGCCAAGTCCCCAGGTATACAAAGAAGTTAGCATGGACTAATGTAAATTTCAGGAGCGTTGTCCTTTCTATCATTGCAAAATAACAAGAACAAAACAAAAACAACAATGAAACTAAACACGTTTGCAAATACTAACAGATAAATTCAAATACTCTACTAGAGTACTTCAGTAAGAAAATTTTGATAAGAGAATAAATGGAAAAAAAAATCAGCATCCATCAACTTAGTATGGTCTAAAATCTATGGACAAGGGCAAGACATGCAGAGCAGAATTTTGAGAGCTGTCATCTTTATGAGTCACCCCTGTCCGATTCCTGCCCTTTCCCAGCCCCTGTGCTCCTCTAACCTGGGAGGTTACAGCCCTCCCCCACTGGGCTGTGGTTCCACCCGTTGGGCTGCTGTCTGCTGACTCTCCCAGGATGCCCCGCGCAGCACCTGAGGCTCAGGGTAGTTTTCGCTTCCCCTCGAAACCCTTGTCTTGTCCTCTGACCCCAGATCTGCATCACACGATTCTCCAAGGTGCATGCCAGCGAGTTCCTCAAGGAGGACGTCCTTGCCACTTTTGGGTTTGGCTCCTCAGTCAACTTACCTAAGCTCACTAAAGAACAGTCCCAGCTATCAGGCCACTCCTCTAACCCCAGCTTCACTCAACACACTTCCTCCACACCCATAGACTGTCCCCAACGGCTGTTTCCGGTGAGTGGCCCCACCCCCCGGAGGCAGGTCCCTCCCTCTCCGTCGCAGGCTGCCTTCCATACAGCTCCAGCTGTCAAGCTTCTCTGGACCCTCTCTCCACAAACTCCCCACAAGTTTGCTGTCAGCGTAGACCAGAACTGTATCTGACAGGACGCTGCACCCGGATATCTGACCACCACACTGAGTTCTGAACCCTTCAGATAAAAGATAACTTGACTACCAGCCCGTGAGCAACAACCTTATCCCGAACAATCCCAACACACAGAAACGACAAGTCAAAACCAAGTCCTGAAAATTTGACTTGCGGAGAGACATTTTAAAAACTTGGATTTTGAAAAGAAATAGGCGTCTCAAGAAGTCAGTGAATTTATTTTGAACTGCCTGGCTTTCACCACTAGATGGTGGTCTTGCCATTTTCCCAATTCAAGAGGCGTTTGTCTTCTGTGACTCAAGATAAAAGTGCTTTGAGATAAAACAGACTGTACTAAACCAACACAATCCCAAAGAATAATCTAAACATTTTCTCTCCTGCCCACAAATAAGCTTAGTCTCCACCCCTTATCAAACCTTTCTCTACTACAGACAGAGACCACTGTAAAAATACTACAGTAATCACAATGCAGAGTTGTGATCATTATGGGGTAGGTCATTATGAATGTTTGTCTACACTGCCCACTATAATAACTATGATCACCTTGTCTCTGGTGATTCGATGCTGCCACCTGGCCTTTGCTACTTTGGGGCCCAATTAAATACATTACATTTAATTCATTCAATTGAGTAGCAGCATCTCCAACCCTAAGGTCTGGCACAAGGAAAAGGGCAAGAACAAAACTCTTCAAATGTGCTGTTGCCCCTCTCACCAGTTTTTGTCCAGAGATACTAAGTGCAACAAGCCAGCCAAATTAGTTTTCTTCTTTTCCCCCAAATTGTAGAAAACTTCATATACAGGGTCACCTAGTTCACACCAGTCACAATTGATGAGTTAAGACAATCAAAGGCATTTGCTTCTTTAAGTTTGAAACATAGTTACCGCCACTGTCCTTCTATATTCCCCGAGCTCCCAGGGGAGAGAGTATCTGGAGAAATTTCAGGAGTTGAAGATGCTAGTGAATTAGAAGGTGCTGGCAAATTATTAAACAGATTCCAGATTCTTAAAACATTCATTCTTACACTTCTGCTCCTCTAGAACCAATCCTGGTACCAACTTGGGTCTTAGTTAGGATTCTCTAGAGACACATAACTTATGGAATATCTCTATATACATACATATATACATATATACTTACAGTCTGTAGTCCAACTAACCCAACAATGGGAAGCTGTGAATGGGAAGTCCAAGATTCTAGCAGTTGCTCAGTCCCATGAAGCTAGTTGTTTAAGCTGGCCTTCTGTAGAAGTAGGTTTCAACAGATGTGCTGGTGAGTGGTTGAAGAAGAGTGAATCTGCCTTCTTCCAGTGTCCTTATGTAGGCCTCTAGCAGAAGGTGTGGCCCAGATTAAAGGTGTGTACTACCAAACCTGGATCTGGGACTTGCTTTGTCCCAGGCCTAGAACTCTGCCCACCTCAGTCTCCTGGAATTAAAGGTGGGTACTACCTTGCCTGGACCTAAGATTTTCATGGCCACTATGCCTCAAGATCTCCATGTTAAGATCCAGGTCAGAAACCTGACTTCCAGATTCAAGATCTGGATCACAGGTGTGCCCTTCATTTCTGAACTGTAGTTCATTCCAGATGTAATCAAGTTGACAACCAGAAATAGCCATCAAACAAAGAGGTCAAACAGGGCTCTGGGTTGGAGAACAAGAGCATAAATTTTTGCAATTAGTCTAGATGTTCTTAAAAATGAATAAATGCAAGAAAACTACTCTGTGACCCAATTTCAGCACTGATATGTGACACTATTCCTTTGGAAACACTGACAATAATCTAGTTACCACAGATAAAGAACCAAGGAAGACCAAAGTTGGGAATCAATGAAGTCCAACTTGGTGAACCAGTGAGATTTCTGTTAGTTTTTTTCTTTAAGGATGTTTTCTCTGCACGGATGTCTCTACATCGTGTGTGTTTCTGGTGCCCACAGAGGCCAGCAGAGGACATTGGATGCCCTGGAGTTGAGGCTATAGATTGAGTGCCCATATGAGAGTGCTAGAAATTCTTTGAAAGAACAGACCGCATTCTTAACCACTAAGTCATCTCTAAATCCCAGTGGAGCAGTGAGTTTTACTGGGGTGATTTAAAAGAGTGTGGGTGAAGGGTTACTGATAGAAGTACGAAGGACTGAATGACATCTGCGTCACCATGTGAGGATGTTATCTAATGAAGCTGCAAACCTTCGGATCACTGCACAGCTTGCAGACAGTTTACCTGAGGTAGAAAGTGTGTCTATCAAGTCACTCACTACCTTCTCCAGTCATTTTGTCCTGTGTTGTCTGCTTCATGGCTCGTCTGAGTATGTTCGGGGAAGCTCATCTTGTCTGACAGTATCAGCAGTCCTTATTAATTATGTATGCTTGAGGCAGGAGGGTACTAGTGAATCTTGCTGTTTTCTGGGACTTCCTGAAACTATTTTGTTTTATTTTTTATTAGATATTTTCTTCATTTACATTTCCTTTTTTTTTTTTTTTGTTTTTCGAGACAGGGTTTCTCTGTATAGCCCTGGCTGTTCTGGAACTCACTTGGTAGACCAGGCTGGCCTCGAACTCAGAAATCCTCCTGCCTCTGCCTCCCGAGTGCTGAGATTAAAGGCATGCACCAACACTGCCCAGTGCACTTCCTGAAACTATTAAGTCATCTATTTCTGAGCTTCAAGAGCTTCTTTGTAGGATGTACTATTTCAAGTCCCCTCATTAAATTGCTTTACACCTCTTTTAATGTCCCCTGTTTTAAGGGACTTCCTTGAAGTTAGAAGGTTTAGTCTCAGAGGATGCTGATATACAACATCCTCTCCCGGGCATAACTTCCAAGGTCTTTCCATCTTATCACTTGCCCATCATATTCTAAGAGACAAGATCTTTTGGGTTCAAACTCCATCTTAGAAAACCTGGCCTAAGGTAAGTTAACTAACAGGCTGGTACCTCCACCAGTTTTCAGGTTACTCCCCCAAAAGACCTATGTCTATCATCAGTTTCCAAATTACCCACCAACAAGATTTACATCTAACACCAGTTTCCAGTTTATTCCCTGTCTTAGTCAGGGTTTCTATTCCTGCACAAAGATCATGCCCAAGAAGCAAGTTGGGAGGAAAGGGTTTATTAATCTTACACTTCAACGCTGCTGTTCATCACCAAAGGAAGTTGGGACTGGAACTCAAGCAGGTTAGGATGCAGAAGCTGATGCAGAGGCCATGGAGGGATGTTGCTTACTGGCTTGCTTCCCCTGGCTTGCTCTGCTTGCTTTTTCATAGAACCCAAGACTACCAGCCCAGGGATGGTACTATACACAGTGGGACCTCCCCCCTTGATCACTAATTGAGAAAATGCCTTACAGCTGGATCTCATGGAGGCATTTCCTCACCAGAAGCTCCTTTCTCTGTGATAACTCCAGCCTGTGTCAAGTTGACACACAAAACCAGCCAGTACAATTGTCCCCTTGTCACCTTGACACACAAACACATCGCTATTAAGCTTCAACCCTTACTTTATTATTCATTCCCAAGATCTAAATAACTTTAAAAGTCCCACAGTCTTTACATATTAAAAGTTAAATTCCTTTAAAATATCCAATATCTTTTAAAATTCAAAGTCTTTAAAAAATTCTCTTAACTGTGGGCTCCACTAAAATACCTTCTTACTTCAAGAGGGAAAAATATCAGGACACAGTCACAATCAAAAGCAAAAGCAAAGCCCAACTGTCCAATGTCTGGGATCCACTCATGATATTCTGGATTCCTCCAAGGGCTTGAGTCACTTCTCCAGCTCTGCCCTTTGTAGCACACACCTTGTCTTCTAGGCTCCAGATGCCTGTACTCCACTGCTGCTGCTCCTCTTGGTGGTCATCTCATGGTACTGGCATCTCCAAAACAGTGCAACTAGGCTTCACCAATAGCCTCTCATAGGCTCCCTTCATGCTGCTAAGTCTCAACTCCTTTGCATGACCCCTTCAGTCCTGGGCCATTTGCAACTGAGGCTGCACCTTCACCAATGGCCTTCCATGGCTGCTCACAGTACCAAGCCTCAGCTTCTCTTCATGATCCCTTCATGCCTTCAAAACCAGTACCACCTGGGTGATTCTTACACATTACCAAGTTCCACTGCAGCAAGAGGTACAACCTTGGTTATCTCTGGAACACAGCTTCTTTGTGCTCTCAGAAAACACTTCCCAGAAGATTTCACCTCAATGATGCTGGTCTCTTCTTAATCACCACTAATTTTTTTTAGCTCCAGTTAACTAGCATCGATAGTTCCAGTAATGCAAAGGTTTCACTTCAGTAGTTCTGATATTTTGTAAATCACAGCTGATTCTTCATCCCCAGCTAAATAAAACCACAGAATCTTCACAATCAAAATAACAACAGCCCTGATAAGAGTCTTTAATCTTCCCTCTGAAATTTCACAAGCCAGGCCTCCATCGTTTGCCCTGTTCTCAACATTATCTTCCAAGCTCCTACAGAACATCCCACAGAGCTCTTAACATCCCAATGGCTCTTCTAGCTCAAAGTTCCAAAGTCCTTCCACAGTCCTGACCGAAACATGGTCAGGTTGTCAAAGGAATACCCCACTATGCTGGTATCAATTGTAGTGGCTATTCCTGGTTGTCAACTTGACTTTACCTGGGAGTGAACTACAATCCAGAATTGGAAGGCTCACCAGTGATCCTAATCTGTAGGATGGGAGATACAAGTTTCTGACCTGGATCTTGGCATGGAGATGTTGAGACATAGTGGCTGTGAATCCTAGAAGATTAATATAGGGCTCTCTAAATTCAAGGTCATCTGGGACAAAGCAAGTCCCAGATCCAGGCATGGTGGTATAAACCTTTAATCTGGGCCATACCTTCAACTGGAGACCTACATAAAGACATTGGAAGAAGGAAGATTTGCTCTCTTTATGTTGCCTGCTTTCCTTATGGAACCGAGCAACTGCTAGATACTTGGACTTCCATTTACAGCTGCTGTTGACCATTGTTGAGGAGTTGGACTACAGACTGTAAGGCATCAACAAATTCCCTTACTATGTAGAGTCTACCCATAAGTTCTGTGACTGTAGAGAACCCTATTACACTGACATCTGTGTTCCTATAGTTTGTGGAGTGACTCTTAGACCACATTTATACTTTATGAGTACTTATACTTTCCCAGGAGAATAAATCACATGGTTTTCCAAGCACCTTTACATTCTAAAATTCATCATAAATGAGAAATTTCAGCAGGGATGTTTACACGAGTTTCCATTAAAACTAGTATTTAAGTAAACATTCATTATCTGAAACTAGCTCCATATGTTCATTAAAAGTGCAAAACAGTAATTCTTATGCCACAAGTTAGCACAGTTTTGTCAAGAGGCAAATCATTTACCTTGGGTGTTATTAGTTTTGAAGTTTTGCATAGATAAATCCAGTCAATATTTTAATTTCTGTTCTTGCACTTACAATAAAATTGTCCATTCTCAGTTTATGACTATAAATTATCAGATAATGGTTTCACAGTTAGGCTAGAAGGAATGTTTTCCCTGATCATAAATTTGTTCCAAGCCTGTTTTTTGCAGTTAGTTTGTGACTCAGGAAGGGCTACAGACGTCTAGTTGCTGCCTTTTATATAAAAAGCTCAAAATTACTTGTATAAATTTAGAAATTCTATAGAATCAGTATTAGGAATTAGCATATCATTAATTCATCTACATAGCGTTACCACAAGAAATGTATCTTCATTGATCTGCAATGAATCTGCCCAATAGTGTGGGCTAATGCCTAGAGATCACTATATTATTTAATAATGACAGTAAATACATAATTATAACAAGAATCAATTCCGAGATGAGATCTCTACCTGCCTTGCAATTAGGACTTCACCTATCACAGATCATGCAATCAGATGGGCCATCTCCAGAAAGGTCACTTGCATGCCTTTAGCCTTTGATAGATGGCTCTGAACACAGCAAGAGATCAGAAAGAACCAAGAATGGGTAAGTTTATTAGCAGCAAGTCTCAGAGGCTGAAAACATTTTAGGTCTAGATTAGATCATGGGAAGGCTAGAACCTTCCACGTTTAGACCTAGGTTAGCACACAGAGGCAGTAAGCTTCATAATCCACTATTATTACCAGGAGAATAAAAGTTACTTTTATGTATTATAGAATTTTTGTGTTTTTTTTTTCTCTCATGATGAATTTTCTTTTATGTCTATTATTTTAGCACTACGCAAAGGATTTGTTAAATTGAATGCATTAGTGGAGGATTTCCAATGAGCGGCAAGACATGGGAATTATATATGGTATACCTTTTTATGTGTTAAGTTTCAACCCTGGTTCAAGTGGCTGTGGTATCTATTTCATGAATCAAAGTGGACCTGGCATCCAGGTTCTTGCAGCAATCCTCTGTTTCTACCTGTTACAGGCCATTTCTGGCATACCCTGCCCTCCACCCTGAACTAGGGGCTAGACTGCCCTTCTGCAGAGGCTCTTCCCTATAAAATCCATTTTGGTTACCCCACCCATCTTGTATCCTTTTCTACCTTTCCCCTGCTGGCTGCCCTACTTGGTTCCCTCAACTTCCTCTCCCACTCTATAACATGGCTCAGGGGTATGAGCATTCTGGACACCCCCAGATGTGTCTGACTCTGGCTATGCTCTCTCACAAACCAATAATAAACTCTTTTCTCCACCATGTGTAGGTTTGGCCACACCCTTTACTTCTTTAAAATTAAAAAAAAAATTTCTTTTTTAATTTTTTCCCACTCATCTGGTGCCGAAACCCAGGACTGACTCTGTCCGCAAGGAACTCATCTACTCTGAAACAGTCCTCTGATCTGACTCTTAGCGAATCTTTTAAGACTATTGTGTGAACAGTTTTTATTTCTGTATTGATTTGTAAACTCACTGAGTGTGGCTAAAAAATCTGTAAAATTTATCTTTAAACTTACAGCAAAAAGCTTATAATTAAATACTATATGTACAAATTTTAATTTATGACAATATCCTATTTATGTGATTCAACATTTTTCTAGGATATACTGTATATGCAACTTAGATTTATCTCTTCTTTAGGAAAGCAGATATTTTAAACTGCAACCATATTGCTCTCCTCCGTCTTGACTGATTACCTTCAAGATCTAAGCAGCCACATAACTGGCAGCCATCTTTACTAAAGTTAAAGAGTACCTGCCGTTTGACTTCATCATCTTAAGATGACCATATGGCATAAAGCCACAATTATAAAACTTTCTTAGTCCACTGAGCCCTTAGTTTATCATGGTATCTCCTTTAAGGCTTATTGGGGAGAGGGGTCCATGAGTCGATCCATAAACCACACAAACACCAATCTCAGTCAGACAAAAGTGGTTTATTGACTGCACATCTTAATACTGGTCAGATCAGGGACATAGTTCAGTAGGGGCCGAGGCTATGACAACAAACATTTCTCAGGGGAGGCTTATAAAGGACAATACCACAAAACCCACAATGAGCTCATAGGAAGGTACAGGAAGTGCCTGGTGCTCAGCTCTGACTCAAGTTATTTTAGACATAAGAGTTCATATTAACCTTTAATTTGATGGGTCTTTTGCAAAGCTTTGTGGAATTTCTTAAAATTAGCAAACCTTAGAAGATACAGCACATAACAGGGTATGAGGACAGCATAACCTTGCTGAGTCAAGTTATTTTTTTCTGCATCAATGACTGCTAGGCATATTCCAACAACAATATGAAATAACTGGCAAGCATGTAACAAAATGGCTACAATTGTGCTGGGGGGTGGGGCAGACCTCAACAAGACTAAGAAAGCAACAACGAATCTCAAATATTGTGGGTTAGTATGGATTTTTGTATGATGATAATTTACAACATACAATATATGTGATTTAACTGTGATTTACAGCATACTTCATATGGGGATAAACTTTTTAGTTATAAACGTCTGTTCAGATTTTAAAAAGTTGATTTATGATATATGTCTAACTATTTTTGTCTTTGCTAACTGTTTAATAATAAGCTGCTAGAAAGTTTAGAAAGGTAACATGTTTGATAAGTATGGTATATTTGATAAATATTTGTTTGACAAATAAGATGTATTTGATAAATTTGATAATAAAGACTTATAAATTCCTAAGTTCTACTCAGGTTCATAGTGATATTTGTCTAGCTTCTCTGTCTTTGATCACTCAAAGCTTTAGATATTTGGATGAATGATATCATACAAAACCAAACTGTAATATTCTATAATATTCTTGGTATCCCAAGAAAATTCTTTTCACAAGAAAATTCTTTTGAGAAAAAAGCCCCTATTTGCTCAGGGCCTTGGGTAAAGTATCAGCTTCCTAAAAAAGGTGAAGCATTCTCCTTATTTCTGGAAAGAGGAACTTGAGGTCCTTCCATCAAGGTATGACTGTGGTGCCTATTAACTTGTCAAGGTCAGTGCTAGCCTCTAGATTCCCTCAGTACCTGCTTATAAGCCCTACCCCAGCTTACAGCATTGGGAGTTTGAAATAATATTTTCCCATTTTCACCCAAGGAGTGACTATTTTTTTTTCCTGTGTCCTTTTTCAGGATCAGTAAAGACGTCAGTCTCCCTATGGATCTTATCCATGATTAAGAGTTTTGTTTTGGTACTAAAAAAAGCTTCAATTCAAAATTGTTATTTTCAATGAGCAAACTAAATAGAAGTAAACCTGAAAAATTCTACCCTTATATAACCTACTAAGTAGCTGTTACGGATAATTAAGACATACAAGGAAATGGTCAGTCACTATATGTGATGATTTATATATGCTTGGCCCAGACAGTGGTACTAGTAGGCGTGGCCTTGTTGGAGTAGGTGTGTCATTGTGGGTGTGGGCTTAAGACCCTCACCTTAGCTGCCTGGAAGTCAGCTAATCCGGATTGAACCTCTGAACCTGTAAGCCAGCCCCAATTAAATGTTGTCCTTTGTAAGACTTGTCTTGGCCATGGTGTCTGTTAACAGTAGTAAAACTCTAAGACACCATATAAATGATCAATTTGTTTAATGTGTTCAGAAGTATACTTGTAATCAAGTTAAGTACTAATATAATTAACTACAGGAATAAACTTTATTTAGCCTCCTGTATATGTTTTCAAAGTTAAGCCTAAAGTAAGCAACTGGAAAGAAGCAAAGTTTTTCTATTTAGATAAAATCAATAAACAGTCCTCAAATGCTTCAGAGATCTGTGAATATGTTATTTAAAATGTTTTATAAAAAAGCTTTTCATGATATAGAGAAAAGTCAGTTCCTAGCCTCATCGCTAGTCTCCTCCAAAGAAGATAGTGGGCACAGAATGACATCAACTGGAGCTTGTTTTAAATGTTGCAAACCTGGCCATTGAGCAAAATAACCATTGCTGCTGGCAGCACAGTCTTCAATGAGTGTACAAAGAAGACAACAGGAAGTTGACTACACTGCTTTGCCTTGACAAGATATAACAGTCCCTGTAAGTTCCTACTACACAGGAAAGTCTGTCAGATCTTCTAGTTGTGGCAGCCAAAGACTTATTATCCCTTTACTGACCATGGAGTGTTGAGGGCCATGCAAGAGGAACAGCAAGGCAGTTTTAGAAACCATGGAATGCAGCCCACAGTTTAGCACAACCACAGTGTTTGTACCTCAGAGAGTCAGAGCATGATCCTTACATGCCCTGAGGACTTAATGCTGTTGTAGAGTTTTGCTCTGCTTGTTCTCATCACATCCCTCTTAATGTAAGAATTGCATGAAAACGCTAAGGGGGCTTTCATCCCTTCACTGGACACTTACAATAACAGTTGTTGATCATTTTCAAACACGGCTGCTAGAACAGATTGATGATTCAATCACCATTCTTAATAAGATTTGAGAGGTAGACTGATAGCAATGACCATCATCCTTGTAAAAATTTGAAAAAATAGAATTAGTGAAGTTACGATGCTGTTTTTAGTAGTTCTAATATAGAAAATCTTAGTGAACAATTTGAAGTTCAGAAAACACACCATTAAGTAGTTGAGCTAGGGCTTTTTTAAGGTCACAAACAGGAACAATGGCAGCCTAAATAGCACTGACATGACTTTTTCATTGAAAATGGACTGGTGATCAAGGTGATGATTCATTTCTTGTATTCCTTTTTGCCCTCAGCTACCTGATGTGATTTAATACATAGTTCCATCTATCAAATGTATATGCATGTATGTACATAAAGTGGCTGGAAATTGCTTCATCCACCAAGTGTGTGTATATGCCTGCTTCACATTGTTGCAGACCCCACATCCCAACCTTGGATCTCTGAACATACTGTTGGAGCTAATTTTCGACCATGGAGGAATCTAGGGTGTACAGGGAGTCAGTAAGTCACTGCCATTTTTCATAGAACTGAAAGCTCTTGTCTTACTCTGGTGAAATTTATCCTGCTCAGGTCTCTGGCCTTGATGACTAGGCTAGGGATAGTGTTGTCTCTTTACCAGTAGTACCCAAGGCTTCTTAGTCTCTTTCAAGTCAAAAACGGAGACTTCAAGCCACACTTTCCTAGGTTCTAGCTGATAAAGACAAACAGCTTGCCTTGCTATCAGAATCTAGAAAAAGGCAAATTCACAAAATAAGTTTTACTACTCCTCTATTTAAAGGAATTTGCCTTATAATGACAGCTGTCAGTAAGCCACCATCTATGTCTCATGGTAAATAATTGGGGAAACAATGATTTAAGGTATATAAAAAGAATGAAAAATACTTCAGATTTCTTTCCCTTGCTGTGAAGACTTCAAAAGTTCAAAGTTTAAACATTAACCAGTAAAATTCTCATAAGCTATCAATCTACCTCAGGGAAATCTTGTTAATATTATCATAGTCTCAGGCTCAAGATTTTAAATTTCCTTTGGTTGTTTTCTAAGTCTAGACTTAAAAGTGCTTCTCACTGTGCTAAGAACATCTACACACACCCATTTTTCTCTTCTCTTCTCTTCTCTTCTCTTCTCTTCTCTTCTCTTCTCTTCTCTTCTCTTCTCTTCTCTTCTCTTCTCTTCTCTTCTTTCCTTCTCTTTTCTTTTTACTTTTTTTAAATTAAATATTTTCTTTATTTACATTTCAAATGCTATCCCCTTTCATAGTTTCCCCTCCGAAAATCCCCTATCCTCTCTCCCTTCACCCTGCTCCCCAACCCACCCACTCCTGCTTCCTGGTCCTGGCATTCCCCTATACTGGGGCATAGAACCTTCATAGGACCAAAAGGCCTCTCCTTGCATTGATGACCAACTAGGTCATCCTCTGCTACATATTCAGCTAGAGCCATGAGTCCTTCTGTGTGTTTTCTTTGATTGGTGGTTTAGTCCCAGGGAGCTCTGGGGGTACTGGTTAGTTCATATTGTAGTTCCTCCTATGGGGCTGCAAACCCCTTCAGCTCCTTGGGTACTTTCTTTAGCTCCTTTACTGGGGACCCTGTGCTTCATCTAATGGATGACTGTGAGCATTTACTTCTGTATTAGTCAGGCGCTGGCAGAGCCCCTAAGGAGAGAGCTATATCAGGCTCCTGTCAGCAAGCTCTTGTTGGCATCTGCAATAGTGTCTGGGATAGAAGAAAGAATGCTAAACGTTTTTAACTAAAATCATTTTATGATAGCTTTTACTATGACTCAAAGGTATGCATCTACTGTTTTTTTTTTCTACAGTGTGGATTTCACTACAGATTACAAACTGTAGTAATACTAATGTATTTAAATTTACCTCTTTTAATAAACTTAAAAAAAATTCTTGTAAGCTTCAGGTAATTGGCTTGGATCACCTCCCACAAGTCAAATGAACTGCAGATAAGTACTGTCAATTATTGGCCTGTTTTCCCACCTGCCTATTCCTGAAAGTTGGACCTTTCTTTGGTCTTGGGACACCCTTCCCCATCTACCAGGGCCTAAACACTTCAAATTTACACCTCATAAAAAACTCAGCCTTACTATTGATGTTGGTCTTAGGTGCCACGGTAGAGAGAGAAGCTCACCAAGATGCTAAGCTTTTATTTTACAAAGGAACAGAAGGCTTCTTGGAAAAGACTGGCACCCTGCAAGCTCACTACCGGTATTTTGTTCAATCATTACACAGCATTAACTGGAACTGGGAAAGGTTGCAATTACCGAAGTTATTTTGCCCTTGCTGCCCAAGAAAGCTGACAACCTACACAAATCTCAGTGCCTTTTGGTTATAGCTTGTCAAAAAACCAAAAGTAAGAACTCCACATTTACAAGGAGTGTCAGAGGGTCAAGATTTGTGCAGCTGTAAGCTTTCTTGTAGTACTAAGTGTGCTTTTCATGGAGATATTTCTTCAAAGTTCAGTCAGTCTCAAAACAATTCTCGGCTTGTTATTACCCCAAACACAGTGAAGGCTTTAGTGAAATGCTGTATTCAAAGCCAGACACAAAGGCTTTACTGTACATTTCACTTAAAGTCAAACAGAAAGGCTTTACTTTATAATCACTACACCCCATAAACACCTTAACTTTACCTTCTGCCCCTAATATGTATCTCATTCAGTGCAGTTCCAACCAATTAAAGACTGCAAACTGATACTTTCATGTCCCGAGCCCCAGATGTCCCTGCAGAGCCTGGACAGTCAATGAAACAGCATGCTTTCCCCAGACTTGGTCGACATTTCAACCTTTTAACCTCACTCAAATTACGTCCCAATCTCAGAAGGACAAAGTCACAAACCATCATGTCACCTCTTATTTATTATCAAGAAAAGGCTAGGACATTAAGTTTCAAGCCTGGGACAAGCAGCCATGGTGGCCATGTCACATATCAAGGCAGACCTGGCCTCCAGGTCCTTCCAGCAATTTTTCAGTCCCTACCTGTTACAGGGGATGGGTGGCATACCACACCCTCTACCTTGAACTCTCTAGCCCAGGAGCTGGACTGACCTTCCCCCCCAGAGACTCTTTCTATATAATCCAGACATTTTGTATCTTTTTATACCTTTGGCTTCCTTACTGTTGTACTTAAGTTTCCCTCTCTCCCTTCCCTTTCCACTCTTCACATTTGGTTTAGGGTTATGAGCACTCAGGATTCCCCTAGATGTGTCTACCACTGACCATGCACTCATATCTGTAATATACTTTCTCCTCTACCATCCACAAGAGCAGTTATATCCTTTTCTTGCCTGCCTGCCTGCCTCCCTCCCTCACCCCCCCTTCATTCATTCATTCAATATTGATTCTGAGGAGCATGGATTTTTAGGAGCTGAGCAAAGGGTAAAGGGTAAAACCTCCAGGTTCCAAGAGGAAGGCGAGAGGCAGGGGACAAGGCGGGGTGAGGAAGAGAAAGGGTTTTTGCAGCCATGCATTGGGAGAAGAAAGCAGGAGTCATGTAAGGCCTTGGTTACCGTTACCTAAGGCCTGTAGCCAGCCTCAGGGAGGGCTGAGTCGGTTGGCCGGAGCTAGCTATTAGCTGATAAGATTAGGGCCAGAGATTCTTTGCCAAGTAACTGTTCTCTGACAAGTTCTAAAATAATAAAGCTGTCTGAAGTGTTTTTCAGCATCGGGCAAGGGCAGTGTGGTAGCTGTCCCCTAGGCAAAGCTAGGTGGGGAACAAAGAGAAGCAAGAGGGAGCTGCCCCGGGTTTTCCTGGGTTGTGGGATGGTTGCATTCGATCCGGGAAAGAGGAAGCATGTTTTTAAAATTATACACAATATGAGTGCTAGGTGTAAAGGTGAGCACCACCACACCTGGCATTATTTTGAATTTTTGGATATTGATTTTTTTTTATTATAGCATTCCCCAGCAGCTGGAGAAATGGCTTAGCGGTCAACAGCACTGACTGGTTCCTCTTCCAGGGAATAGGGGTTCAGTTTCTAACATACAAATAGCAGCTCACAATTGCCTACAACTCCAACTTCAGAGAATCTGATATCCACTTCTGGCTTCCACGGGCAGTAGGCATTCATGTGTTGTTACGCCCAGTTCTCGGGAACCCCAGAAGAACACCAGGAGTTGCAAGTCCCATGCAAGAACAAAGAGTTTTTATTACACTAGTCTGACTTGGATTGAAAGCCTTTCCCACTCCGCAGGTTAGGAATGCCATGCCGGCATCCAGGGACTTGGAGTTGGTAAGGGAGTGCCATCCTTCAAACCTGATCAAATTTGTTCAGACAGCAAGGCAGAACAGTGCGGCTGGAAAGGGACCTTCCTGACCTGGGAAAAGTAACTTACTGTGCTATACAAGAAGCTCGTTTATTTTTACAAACTGATCACAGCTTCTTTGGGAACACTTAATTGCCCCTCTCCCATAGTCCAAGAGTGGGCTTTTTATAATCTCAAGGATATCGGTCACTGCTTCCTTCAAGGGCAGGAGCCATCTTCACTGGAGAAGTATTGGTTATCACCAAAGGGCAGAGGCATCTGTGAAGGGGGAAGGGAAGGAACACTAACTTCTCTAGCCCGGTGCAGAGAAAAGTGCTGAAGCAGGCTTCCGGGGTCTCTTCAGTGTACATACATACAGTCAAACTACCTATACACATTAAAAACAAAAAACAAAACCACAGCTCACAGAATTTGCAGAATTTTATTTAAATATAAACTCTATGATACTTTTCTATGATTTAAACTATTTTAAGGATTTCACAGATTTCTTATTGTTATGTTTACATTACGTATAATGTTGTGATTTGTAAGTAGAGAATATAAGACAAATGCTATGTCACATTATTTAAATTGGTGTTTTTCTTCCCAATATGAATTTTATGATGTTCTCCAGGAGTAAAGCACTTATAAAAAGATTTGTCACATGCCTTACATATGTAAGGTCTCTCTCTTTTCAGTATGAACACTGATGTCTTTTAAAATATGAGTGATTGGTTAATGATTTGTCACAGTCCATATACTTGTTTCTTTTCAGTCTGGATCCTATAATGGATTTTAAGATGTGACAGTTCAATATAGTACTTACTACATTCTATGCATTTGTATAATTTCTATGGAGAATGAATTTTCTGATGCCTTCTAAATGACGAATGGTAGGTATAGGATCTGTCACAGTCATTGCACTTGTAAAGCTTCTCCCCAGTATGTCCTTTGTCTTCATGAATTTTCTGATGTCTTTTAAGGGTTGATAACTGAGGAAAAGACTTTCCACATTTTCTGCATTTGTAAGGTTTCTCCCCAGTATGGAACTTTTTATGTGCTTTAAGAGATGCACACCAGGTGAAGGATTTGTCACAAATGTTGCACTTGTAGAGCTTCTTTCCTGTGTGAATTCTTTGATGTTTTATAAGAGTTGACTTCTCAGTAAAGGATTTGTCACATTCCTTACATTTATAAGGCTTCTCTCCAGTATGCAAATTCTGATGGCTTTTAAGGGATGACCAGTAATGAAATGACTTTCCACATTCTTTGCATGTATAAGGTTTCTCCCCAGTATGAAGTCTTTGATGTGTTTTAAGATTTGTACACTGGTTAAAGGATTTGCCACAAATGTTGCACTTGTAGGGTTTCTCTCCAGTGTGAATTATCTGATGTGTTCTGAGGCTTGACTTCAGAGTAAAGGATCTGTCACATTCCTTACATTTATAAGGCTTCTCTCCAGGGTGCAAATTCTGATGTATTTTAAGGGATGACATGTAAGGAAATGACTTTCCACATTCCTTGCACTTGTAAGGTTTCTCCCCAGTATGAAGTGTTTGATGTGTTTTAAGATTTGTACAACTGTTAAAGGATTTGTCACACATGTTGCACTTGTAGGGTTTCTTTCCAGTATGAATTCTTTTATGTGTTGTAAGTGTTGTCTTCTCAGTAAAAGATTTGTCACATTCCTCACATTTGTAAGGTTTCTTTCCAGTATGCAAATTCTGATGTTTTTTAAGGGAGGAGGACTGAGTAAATGACTTTCCACATTCTTTGCACTTGTAAGGTTTTTCTCCTGTATGAAGTCTTTGGTGTGTTTTAAGATTTGCACATTGTCTAAAGGATCTGTCACAAACATTGCACGTGTAGGGTTTCTCTCCAGTATGATTTCTCTGATGTTTTATAAGAGTTGACTTTATAGTAAAAGATTTGTCACATTCCTTACATTTGTATGGCTTCGCTCCAGGATGCAAATTCTGATGGACTTTAAGGGATGACAAGTAAGGAAATGACATTCCACATTCTCTGCATTTGTAAGGTTTTTCCCCAGTATGAAGTCTTTGATGTGTTTTAAGAGTTGTGCTCTGGGAAAAAGATTTGTCACAAAGGTTGCACTTGTAGGGTTTCTCTCCAGTGTGAATTCTCTGGTGTACAGTGAGATTTGAGGAAGTACTGAAGCATTTCCCACATTTCCCACACTGGTGTGGTTTCTCTCCAACGTAGTTTATTTGTTGCATGAGTCTGTGTGTAGAGCTGAAATGGTCATCATAGTCTTCTTGTCTGTGCTCTTTCTTTGCAGTGTAGAGTCTCTGATCTTGACTAATGTTGGAACTCAAACTGAAAGATTTCTCACAGTCTTTAGGTTCGCACGGTTCTTCTCCAGTGTGCGTGTTTTTATGTCTATCTGCGTTTGATGAATCATTAGACACACCCCTGTCATTACAGCATCTGTAGTTTTTAGAGGTTTCTGTAGTTACACTAGTTTTATAAAGTGCACATTTGAAGTGTTCATGAAGAATTTTGCCAAGCTCATTATACTGACAAGTCTCTTTTTCTGTATCCACATGTTGATCAACAGTATCACGCATGCAATAGTTCTCTGGAAAATGATACAATTCAAATTAATAGGGATTGTTCCAAAATTACCTATTTGATGAATGACTGTCTGGTAACAATCTCTCTTAAGGTAAGTCAAAACAGCAGTCATTCAGAATAAAACTCCCAATCCTTTTATTTCACTATAATTAAATGGATTCTTACAAAACCAATGATAGCATTCCTGGAAGATGGCCCATATAATTGAGGCATCAGTAATTGGCTTTGGGATGTCGCTCACTAAGTGGTTATATGTAAAAATCCATGTTTGTATATTTAATTTTTTTTTCAAATAGGGATGATGAAGAGTTTAATTCAATTCCATGTTCATAGCACTTGCACTTATTAATTTAAAAAATACTACTGTTTGGAAGACACAGTTCCTTCTAAGATTAAATCTTACTTAAAAGCATGAAGGTTTTTTTTCCCCTAAAATAAGTATGAGATTCTTAAAATAATGGACAGAAAACAAGCATTCTCCTAGATAGCTAAGGCTCTAGACCATTTGAGACGGGAATTATTTCAAACAAAAACAAAAAACAAAACAAAAAACTGTAGAGGGTCAGGTAGCTATAGAGAAGATACACTGTATGAAAAAAGAATCAATTTAAATAAGTAAAAAAAAAATTGGGTTGGGTCTTCCTGAGACACAGCCAGCACACTGAGTTGCCCAAAAGTACATTGTCCTCTGACTTCCATTGTCTGGCTATGGGCTTCCCCTACCATACCATGGAGACTTGTGGGACCCGAAGAGTCTCCTGGTCCCCTGAGGAGGTATGCAGGGAACCCAGGAACAACCATCTTTGAATCCACTTCCACCAATCCCTTGCCAGCTGGATCGACCTGGGGAACAGCTTGCACAGTAAACTGTGTACTGCCCTTTGACCTTCATTGTCTGGCTCGAGGCTCTCCCTACCTTCCCAAGAAGTTATGCTGGTATTAGGATCATCCAGTCAACACAAGAGAAAACCAGATGGTGAGAGGACAGCATAAGATCACAATCAACAAGTGCCAGAACAATATGGTACCACTAGATCCCAGCTATCTTGGGACTCACAGTGGAGGGAAGGGTACACCAATCTCTGACACTATTAATGATACTTTGTTATGCTTGCAGAAATCAGACTAGCATAACTGTCCTCTTGAGAGGTTCCACTCAGTAACTGACCGAAACAGATAGAGACCCATTAGCAATCATTAGATTGAGCTTGGGAAGGCTTGTGGAAGAGTTGTGGGGAAGGATTGAAGAACCTGGAGTAGATAGGAACTCCTTGGGAAGACCAACAGAGTCAAATAACCTGAACCCTTGGGGGGGGTGTCAAAGTGCATACAAGGACTGGACATAGGTCTCTAGTACACATGTAATATGTGTGCAGCTTGGCCTTTATGCATGTCCTCCAACAACTGGAGCAGTGGCTTACCATACTCTGACTCTGTTACTGGCCTGTTGATCCTGCTCCCTTAACTGGGCTATCTTGACAGGCCTCAGTAGGAGAGGATTTACCTAGTTCTGCAGTAACTTGAGGTCCCAGAATTCGTTTTACAAGAACAATAGCAGGTATCTCTTAAGTGCTTGCCAAAACAATTTATATGCATAAGGGTTTTCTATAAGAATTGTTGCTTAGACATAGCCAATAATTTGCACAAAGACTGTGAAGATCTAAAGATCCTTGCTTTTCCAGTCCCTGTCGAGAGAAAGAGGCTTCCTGTGCCAATGCCCTCCTGGGTACAGAGGTCTGACCTGTGAAATTACCTCCACTAATTTCTGTGGAGGGAACACTTCCCAACATGGAGGCACCTGCCATAAAAACTCAGCACAGTGTCTGTTTCTGTGTGGCTGGATATGCTAGAAGGTTCTGTGAGACAGTGTTTCCAGTTCCTATGATAATGGAGCTGTGTGCCAGGATCAAATCAATGGCTACTCCTGGTTCAATGTGCCTGGGTACTAAGGCAGGCATTGTGACTTGGAAGTGGATGAATGTGTTGTTGAATCCTGCATAAATGAGGAAAATGCTTCAATAAGACAGAAAGATATGTGCGTGTCTGTACTCTAATGTGAACTGTGAGTTGGAAATTGATGACTGTGGATCCCCAACTTGTCTACATGGTCCCACATATCAGGATGTTCTTGGAGCTCACTTCTGTAACTATAAACCTGGATTCTTTGGAGACCTCGGTGAATTCAACTTTGATGAACATGCTAGTCAGTCATGTGTCCATGGAGATATGTGTGTGAATAGAGGAAACAACTACAACTATGATTGCATGGGGAGTGGATTCACAGGGCCACATTGTGAGACTTTGATGCCTCTTTTTCGGTCAAAGCCTTGTCACAATGATATAACATGTGAAGACTCTGTTGATAGCTATACTTGTCACTGATGGCCTGGATAAATAGGTACCCTGTACAAGACAGACATAAATAAAGGCCATAGCAACTCCTGACAATTCTGGGGAGCATGTGCTGAGCTGTCCTCAGATGATTAATAGGGACACATTGTGGGCATGCCTTCCTCCTTCAACTACCTTGGAGCTTCAGGCTATGTTTGAATCTGTTATCCTAGAGTCACAGACTGGAGCCTAGCATTACTGTCATTTGAGAGGCTCCTCCCAGCAGCTGACCAGAAGAGATGCAGACACATAGTCAAACATTAGGCCGAGCTTGGGAAATCTTATCAAAGGGTTGGGGAAAGGATTGAGAAATCTGGAGATTATAGGGACTCCTCAGTAAGACTAATAGAGGACCCTTAGGAGCTCCCAGAGACTAAATCACCAACCAAAGAGCACACAAGGGCTGGACCTACACACATGTAGCATATGTGCAACTTGGTCTTCATATGGTTTCCCCCAACAACTGGAGCAGGGACTTACCCTAACTCTATTGTTTATGTGGATCTTGTTCATCTAACTCGGCTGTCATGTCTGGCCTTAGTGGAAGAGGATATGCATATTCCTGTAGTGACTTAAAAGTGCCTGGGTGATTTGGTACTCAGTGTGTGTGTGTGAGACCTCCCCTATCTCAAAGGTGAAGAGGTTGAAAGGGTTGGTGGAGAGAGAGGCCTTGTGAGGGGGTTCTGTAAAGAGATGGGGTACTGTGATTGGAATGTGAGGTGATTAAATAAATTAATGAAAAAGATAAAGGGTGTGTAACACCTGTAAATGAAAGATGGAAAGAAAAACACCCAAATACTATTAAAAAAGTTATTTTCTACTACCAAACTGTCTTTACTCTCTGATTATTTTCAAGCCAGCTTAACAGAGCTTACAATCCATTAAGTCTGCACATATAAAGGATAAGATAGCAATTCTACAAGCAAAATGTTCTTACCTACAGATACCAGGTTGTTGTAATTCTCCAACATCACATCAATGTACAAAGCCCTCTGAGCAGAGTCAAGGCATCCCCACTCCTCTTGGGAAAATTCCACAGCCACATCTCTGAATGCCAACAGATCCTTAGAAAGAAGAGTACAGTTCAACCAAGTGATACCAGGCACAGTGTTTTCCTGGATATAAGGAGACTTATGGAAATTAGGGATGTAGAGAAGCAAGGACAATACTCAAAAGGTAATATAGTCACATTCTGTTTCACAGAGTTTTTCACTCTGCGTAAAAAGGATGACACAGTAGTCTCACAAGCCTATTCATGAAACAAGATGCACATTTAAGGTATGGACATTGTCTTAGTTTAGGCTTTACTGCTTTGAAGAGACACCATGACCAAGGCAACTCTTATAAGGACAACATTTAATTGGGGCTGGCTTACAAGTTCAGAGGTTCAGTCTAATATCATCAAGGAGGGTGTCTAGGCAGGCATGGTGCAGGGAGAACTGAGAGTTCTACATCTTCATCTGAAGGCTGCTAGGAGAAGACTGGCTCCCAGGCAGCTAGGAGGAGGGTCTTAAAGCTCATGCCCACAGTGACACCAACAAGGTCATACTTGCTCCAACAAGGCCACACTTCCAAATAGTGCCACTCCCTAAGCCAAGCATATTCAAATCACCACATACATGTTTATCTATCAGTCATGGGTGCAGTGTTTATGTCCCACAGGATCACAGTGTACATGTTCCATTGGGAAAATCTGTGATGAGGAAATGTGGCTTTAAAAGCTGTACTTTTACATAATGCTAAAATGCATCAAAAACCTTAATAAAGATCAGACACCCAGAAATTTAGAGAACTTAGGGAATAGTCCTTAGGATACGGGGATGGGTAAAAATTTATTAACTAGAAAGAACACCAACAGCAGAGAAACTATCCCCAAGTCTCAACAGATGAGATGACATGAATATAGAGTTTCTGTACGTCAAAGAAACAATCAGCAGGACACAAAGACACCCACATAATGGGTGAGAATCTATACCAGTGACACTCTGGATAGGGGCTCATATCTTGAATTTACCAAGAATCACAAAAGTTAAATTTTAAGGAACTAAAACTGCCAATAAACAGATGGGCAAATGTACTGAACAGATATTTGAGAAGACAGAAACACAAATGGACAATACATATTGCAAAAAGTGATCATGATTTTTAAAATGCTATCAGAGATGGAAATTCAAGCTACTTTGAAGTAGGGCCTCAGTTCACAGAGAAGGGCTGTCATCATCTAGTCTGAGAACAAACATTAGAGAGGATGTGGATAGAACAAAGCCTTATTTACTGTGTGTGGTCTGTGTTGCAAATTAATGCAGCCACTGTGGAAATAAATTTGGAGATAATTAAAAATTAAATATACAATGAACCCAGATCTTTTACTCTGGGGAATATACCAGAGAACACTACACCTCACTCTAGAGATATTTGTACCCCATGTTTACTGCATGTTTACTCACCAAGCAAAGTTTTGGCATCATCTTAATTGTCAATCAACAGATAAATGTTATACATATAAAATGAATTATTATCGAGGTGAAGATATAAAAATTTGTAGGAAAATGATTGGACTTAGAATGTACAATGTTGACATCATAGGTTGTCAAAAAGAAAGGAACCAAGTTTTCCCTCAAGTACAGAATATAGACAATAATATTTATTTATGGAAACAATGTACATGTAGATTCAGTAGAACATGGAGAAAAGAGAAAATGAAAGGTTAGATATAAGGGGATGAAGTAGGACTGAATACAGTTAATGACCACCAATTATGAAAAAGTATATAAAGCTAGTTGTTTTCCTAGTTCTAATTCTGTCACACTTTTTTTGCTTGTTTGACTTTTTGGTGGCGGATCAGCTTCTAAATGTATACTTGATAGTGAAAACATGAAATCACATCTGAGGCTCCAGGGCTTCTGTTCCCAACGACTACTCTAACTGCATAAAAGTGCAATCAGGTGTATAGTCTCTGGGTTGGTTGATTTCAGTATGTGAATATTTTGTTACAATTTGTTTGCAACTTTTAAAAAATATAATGCAGGGAAATAATTTCAGAAGCAGAAAATGAAAGGATTTCAATGGTTTCAAATATAACATTTTTCCAGAGAAATAATGGACATGACCACTGACCTGAGACATATTTCCAGGAGAATCCGCCATTTCTTGCTGTTTCTTTTACTTGCATTTGTCTTCAGTAAGGATGAATAGCTGGTTTGCTGCCCTCTCCTATAAAGGAGTCAAAAAGGAAAAGCAAAACAATGAATGCTGTTAAAGCACAGTGTCAAATACAGGAAAAGGCACATGAGAGCACAGAATTCTACCAGGTGTCCCATCCAGCTAATGATCTCAAAGCCAGGAGAGCATGAAATGACATTTAAAGCTTGGACAGAAAAGCACCATGGCTGCACCCGGAAAAAACTCTCTTAGAATTGATGTGACCATAAGTGCATTTGAAGATAGTCACGAACTGACACAACTCAATTCACTAAAGCAGTAAAGTGCATAATAAATTGGAGGCAAAATGTACTCAGGAGAATCAGAGGAATTATGCTATACATGAGAATAGTGAAAATAATATATTTCATGTGAAGAATAGATAGATTCACAAGAAGTAGGAAATAATCATCCTTATTAAAAGAATAAACTACTAATTCTCACAGTAAAGAAGAATGCTACCACTAATCCAACCAGAAGCAACGACAACAACAAAAACAATTATATGGAATAAAAACAGTATGAACAAAACAAAAGATCTAGCCACTTCGAAAATCAAAATGGAGAATCCTCAATAAATAAACCCTCAAGTTGCTATGCCAGTGCCTGGCAAACACAGAAGTGGATGCTCACAGTCAGCTATTGGATGGAACACAGGGCCCCCAATGGAGGAGCTAGAGAAAGTACCCAAGGAGCTGAAGGGGGCTGCAACCCTGTAGGTGGAACAACAATATGAACTAACCAGTACCCCCAGAGCTCGTGTCTCTAGCTGCATATGTAGCAGAAGATGGTCTAGTCAGCCATCATTGGGAAGAGAGGCCCCTTGGTCTTGCAAACTTTATATGCTCCATACAGGGTAACACCAGGGCCAAGAAGGGGAAGTGGGTGGGCAGGTGAGCGGGGGGGAGGGGGGGTATAGGGGACTTTGAGGATAGCCTTTAAAATGTAAATGAAGTAAATACCTAATAAAAATTAGAAAAAAAAATCCAATTCAGAATTAGGAAGGATGTCTGCATGGTTTCACAAGCAGTAATAGGTGAGGAATTTATAACCCCAAATCTGTTTAAAAAAATATCTTAATCCCACTGTATGTTAAAAAATAAAAACTTGATTTTTGATTTAGTAAAAAAAAAAAAACAAAAACAAAAACAAAAAACACCCCTCAAGTTAATCAAATCTAGCCCATTGGCAGAAGTTCTACTCCTTGGCATATGTAGGGAAAGTGGACTAAAGGAATTGGTAGGGAATGGTGGGGGTAGAGCATGCCCATTCCCTGGAAATCTAAAAAAATTGAGATTAGAATCTCATCCTGAGACTGGCTGGAGTGGGACTAACTCCCCTGCCTGTTCCTATGCCTGCCTCAGAGCAGATACCCAGAGCCCGGCCCCCAACCAGGTAGTCACAACTAGTCAACCACTAGCACAGCACCTGGAATATTTCTCCATGTTAATGACACATCTCAGTACTTTAGCTTTCAGCAAACCCGAAAAACCCTTAGTTCACACTGAATAAAGTGTTTACTTTTAAAAGTGTTTACTTCCAATAAAGAAATGCAAACAAGTTAAGATCATCTCCAAGAGCTGCTTCATTAAAGATTGTTGGAGAAGGCCTTCACCTAAAGGAGCTGCATCACTAAGATCCTCAAATCCCCCCAACCCCCACTAACTCTCAAATGGACCTTGAGTCTGCTCTTCCTGGCTCTGCTTCACCCCCTTCTGGTCATGCTGGCCATAACATCTAAAGCCCAAGAGGGAAGAGGCAAACTGCAGACCCCAGCCACACCAACTTTGCCCAGCCCTCTCCCAGATGGTGGCCCAGCATTGGTGTACCAGTGATGATCAGGCAGCTGGTTTCTGGCCAACTGGAGAGGAGAAGTGGAACCAGGTAGCACAGGTATATGCTGAAAGGGTTCAACATCCTACTCCACTTACCCATGTTCATTGCTTCAGATGTGAATTCACAACCTGGAGTAAATACAGTAACCCAGGAAAGAAAAAGACACAACTGTGTGTGTGCATGTGTGTGTGTGTGTGTGTGTGTGTGAGAGAGAGAGAGAGAGAGAGAGAGAGAGAGAGAGAGAGAGAGAGAGAGAGAGAAATAAAGAGGGAATTACAGAGCACAAGATATTTGAAGAAGGAAATGGAAAAACAGAGAAAGGATTTAATTTGGAGAAGCTACAGATATAAACACAGAATAACAGTAAAGATGTTTGAAACAGTTATAAGGAATCACACTTTTATCCATCTAGTAAAAAAGCCATATACATATATAAAACAGTCAAGAAATTAGACATCACAAAACAAATAACCCAATTAAAAAATGGGGTGCAGAGCTAAACAGGACTCTCCACAGAAGAATCTCTAATGGTCGAGATGCACTTAAAGAAACATTCAACATCATCAGGGAAATGCAAATCAAAATGACCCTGAGATTCCACCTTACACAAATCAGAATGGCATAAAAACGTAATCATATGGAATAAAAACTCTATGTACAAAACACGTAGCCAGTCTGGAAATCAAAATGGAGAATCCTCAATTAGATAAACAAATCATCATGTTAAATAAATCTATCAGTATCACAGACATACCACATCTTGGCAAATGCTCAAAGGGTTCATCATTCTACTACACAGATAGGTGTTCATCCAAGTTAATTGCAGACATATTCCAATAGCTTCAAAAGGCAAACAACCTAAACACACTTCAATTGGTAAGTGTATAGTGAAAATGTGGTACATATACACCATACAATATTATTCTGGTGTAAAGAAAATTGGAGGGCTGGTGAGATGGCTCAGTGGTGAAGAGCACTGACTGCTCTTTCGAAGGTCCTGAGTTCAAATCCCAGCAACCACCTGGTGGCTCACAACCACCCATAATGAGGTATGATGCCCTCTTCTGGTGCGTCTGAAGTCAGCTACAGTGTACTTATATATAATAATAAATAAATCTTTGGGCTGGAGCAAGCAGGGACTGAGCAAGCAGGGCTGACCAGAGTGAACAGAGGTCCTAAAAATTCAACTCCCAGCAACCACATGAAAGCTCACAACCATCTGTAGAAAAAAAAGAAAAAAGGACACTGAAGCATGTGGGGGAGTTATAAAGAGAATAACAGTGAAGAAGTGATTTGAATAAACAAATGAAAAAACATGGAAGGGATTTAATTAGGAAGAAGGGACAGGAAAGATGTTTCATATAGTCATAAGGAATCATCTTTATATACATAGCAAAAAGCCAGTGATACATATACTTCTGTGTATGCACACACAATTAAAGTGTAAATGAAAACTTGGCATCTGGGCTGATGATGCTCCTCACAAGAGCCATATTTTTCTCACAAAACCACCAACTCCAGGGATGAAAGTCCTGCTTTAAAGTTGTTGGTCAAAGCTGTCCAAGAGACTCCCAAAACGTTATAGGCTATGGCTGCTGCCCATGATTGTGAGCTGGGCAAGTCCCTATTATTGAAGAAGCTGTGCACTTTGGACAGAGATTTCAGAGGACACGAGATGGATCTGACTTTAAAGCCTTCTGGGGACTAGCTTTTATGGCACCGTAAGGCAACATGCAAGCTTCCAAAGGGGGTAGCCAACCGACAGTCCTACCCAGCTCTGATACCTATGAAGCACAACAATAATTTGTACTGAAGTATAATCCTCCATGTACAAGTATGGCATTATTACAGAAAACACACACTAGTCAAAATGCAGAGTTGAGTACGGTCACTCCCGGCTTTTACATAAACAACACAACTCCTGCACTAAGGCTCAGGGATCACTGAGAAAGAGGGGCAGGGATACTGTAAGAGCCAGATGAATAGGAGTTTTACAGTGTCATTGTGTATCCTAGATATGTCAAAAAAAAAAAAAAAAAAAAGAAAAAAAAGCTACATGCATGAAATCTTACAAACATGGTTGCCTAAACAGGAACTGAATAAGGATACGCTAACATGGAAGGGAGCTAGCTCATTAATCTTCAAGCCTAATACTAAGGCTTGAATTTGAACACTAAAGGATTCTGAGAGGTGGAGAAATAGCCTTCCCCAGAGAATAGAACACAGTATGACGATACCAAGAGTTCATCACTGAACACATACAGACTAAGTATGGATCCCAATACTCCACAACTACAATTCTAGGATGCAAAGGATATACAGTTATTCATGCAAGAAAACACTTATATGTATGCATGAATAATATATAAATATAAATAGAACTCTAAATATTAATATAAATTAGGAAAGAGAAAGAAATAGATTAATAGGTAGGTAGGTAAAAGAAAGAAAGAAAGAAAGAAACAAACAAACAAAGCATTTGTTTCAAACAAATCCCCTTGAATGAATTTACTAGGCAGATGAAAGGTCTCTACAATGACAATATGATTGAAGGAAGTGAAGAAGGTCAGTAAAATGAAAATTTGCTGAAGAAACTGAGGAAGATGTGAACTAGAACCCAGAAATGTTTTACAAAAATTAAAGGGGCACATATGTTGTGAAATATGTAGTATTTCTGAAAGTCTTTGATATTGTCAGTTGAAACTGTGTAAAATCCAAAAATTCCATGGGAATAGCAATAATTAAAAGTGTGAAGAGATACCGTACACAGTAGGTATAGTTCTTAGCTACATATTTATAGTATAATGGATAAAAAAACTATCAAAAATTACAACTATGTATATTTATAGTATAATGGATAAAAACATCTATCAAAAAATTACAAAGGAAGCAAATTATAAAAAAAAATCAATAAACAAGCAACTGAATTGAACACACTGTCCTTAACAGCAGTTGAAATGGCCAATAAAAAACCTCTTCAGCTGGGCAGTGGTGGCGCATGCCTTTAATCCCAGAACTTGGGAGGCAGGCAGAGGCAGGCAGATTTCTGAGTTCGAGGCCAGTCTGGTCTACAAAGTGAGTTCCAGGACAGCCAGGGCTACACAGAGAAACCCTGTCTTGAAAAACCAAAAAAACCCCAAACGAACAAACAAACAAACAAAAAACCCCCAAAAACCTCTTCATAGTAGGGCATAGGATACTGTACAGAGATTCCAATTCTGCCTAGAAAGTGGCTACACTTAAGACCCTAAACAATAACAAATTCATTTATTTCAGTGTATTTGAAATATAAATGGATATTCTTAAAGCAAATAATGTAAACAGAATACAGATCTAAATAAAGAAAATGACTTTAAAATATAAAATTTCTTCAATAAATTGATTTCATATCTAAAGATACAAGATACAGTAAAAGCAGGAATTTCCTTTAAATGTCCTGACAATAGACAGCAGTAAAATCTTATTTGGATATTTTATAGAAAGTAATCCTAAAAGTACCAAGGAGCAGCACAGAGCTGGAAAACACTAAGAGGATCACACCTAGAGGTGATCTCACAGTATATTACAATCATAGCAATGGAAACCACTTGGAATTGTCGTAACAGACAATAGGAGGCATCCTTGGAAGACACGATAAACAGAATTTATCTGTCTGTAAATATAGTTCCTGATTCTTACCAAAACTTATTTTCAGGAATAGAGAAATTAACACTAAAAGGTAGAGAATGTGCTATAATACCAAAGCCCCCAATCTCAAAACAATAAATACACCTAGAGGTATTAATTTTCGTCATTTTATAATACATTAAAATCACTGAAGTGGAAACAATTTAATTCTGATGAATGTAGACTGGATCAGTGATGTGCATGGGATAAGGACAGCATCACTCATATGCATAATCAAGTAAAAGTTTATTGCCTCCTAAGATCAGTTTTTATGTAGGATGTCTTCTCATCTCTACAATAGGATAATCCTGAGGAGATTTTTCTCAGTGGAAGTCTCCAAAATTATTTCTAGTGAAACAGGATGTGGGGAAACTGATTTTACGTCCCACTTCCACATTTACCTGAATCCCTTACCCTCCCTTCAACAATCCTCCATCATACCCGGATCCTTAGCTACCTCCTCTCTCTCTATGTTCTACCGCACTTGTTCTGCTCCGCAGGGGAGCAGATGTGCGTGATCAGTGAGCCATGTACATGAGAACGAGATTCATCAGAAAGCACATGGGTTTGTACCACAGTACTGTGCTCAGTAGATAGAGAGAGGATTTTATAGTGATCCCCCAATACTGAAAATATTAGAATTCATTTCCATTTAGCATAACTGGAAGCCGATATTCAATCAACAACTCAATTAAAACTGACGGGAATAAATGGAACTGAATGTGATGACAGCACTACACACATGTGAGATTCTTAATATAGCATGAACCAAGCAAGACTTTGTCACGCAGGGGTCGCACAATGCACACTTGCTTTCCCAGGATCCTGAAGAGGAATAACGGAGAGAGCAAGCAACGTATTCTCACACACAAAAACCAGATTGCTTTAATTCTGCAATATCCTGTCTCTATACAAAACCTTCTGAAAGGATGCAGGCATTCCATCTCTTCTGGCAGAAGTTCACAGTCACACCACTGTCAAGTATCAACAACAAAACAAAACAAGACAAAACAACAACTTACAGTTTGAGCACTTGTGTTAGGGCACACTTTTGGATTCTATTACATTTGCAGCCACTGCTTTTATGACTAGTATATAAAAGCTCTCCAGGGATGCCAAGCCACCAAGTAAGTCCCTGGGTGTAACATGAGAGTTAGCATGGATGAATGTAAATTGCAAGAGCTTTGTCCTTTTCACCTAAACAAAGTGAACTGCATTTGAAATATCAACGGATAATTTTAAATATTCTAGGTTATTTTAATAAGAACATTTGGGAAGCTCCAGTTTTGCTTGGCTGTCTTTTCCTGTTCTCCACTGCTGACTCTCCTAGGCTGCAGCCAGGAAACTGCATCACAGGAGAGTTTTCAGGTTTCTGGAGAGAATCAGCCACAGTAACCGGCCTTTGCGCGACTAGGGGCCAAGTGGCTCACCCACGTAAGGAAGGGAATAGTGGATTTTTTTTTTTTTTTTTTTTTTGTCACTGGGGCTCTGATCTTTAGAGAAGCTCTTCTAAATAAACCCGCCCACTACAACCCTGGTTCTGGTCACGTGGTTCCCACAAACATAAGAAAGGATGGGGCTTTCTTTTCCTTAATTACTCTTCCAGTCCACTCATCTTTTCTCCTTTCTGCCTCTCATTGGGCCAGGCAGTATCCCCGCCCCCCGGATAACCACCACCCCGACCCTCGTTTCCCAGTCCCGCAGCTCCTCTGACCTGGGAGGTTCCAGGGCCTCCGGGCTGCGGTTCCCCGGCTGAGCCACAGACTGCTGACTCTCCCAGGATGTTCATCGCATCTGCGGCATAGGGGAGTTTTTGGGTCTCCACAGGACCCCAACCTTTGTCTTCTATACTCAGGTCTGCACCGTTCGATCTCACGCGATGCAGACCTGCAACTCTTTCCGGTAATGGGCCCTCGCCATTCGGACTTAGCCTTTTCAGCTCAACTTGTCTGGCTTCACTCACTCCATGTACCACCTTTTTACTTCACACCTCTAACCACGCCCACTCTACACACTTCCGCAACAACCACCTAATGGGCATCCACCTTCTATTTCCGGGTGAGCGGCCCCTCCCAGCCCCGCGGAAGCCGGTCCCTCCCACCCCAGCCTAGGCTGTGTCTTTCCTTTTGGCAATTTTGCCTTAGGGAGGGTCATTTCAGTATCTTAGAATTTGAAAAGATTGATGGAAGTCAGTGGTCAGCCTTTTGCTACTAGCCCAGAGCTGAATTCATCCCGCGATGTACTGCTTTCTCCACTAGATGGTGGTCTTGTCAGTACTGATTCAGAAATAAGTCTTCAGTGACTCAGGCTAAAGGTGCTGTGAGGTACAACAGATTTCTGGTGGATCCAGAGATTTTCCTTGTCCCAGATGCAGAAAATAAGTAAGGTATATATAGATCTAGTCCTAAAAAAGACGTTAAACCAGCTGATCTATATGTCTGGGAATACTGAGGAAGAGGCGTTAAGAAATAAGTGAAAGAAAAGGAAAGGCCACTCTAGACTCCATACGATTGTAACCAGTAACCAACAACTGTACTTACAAGCACTAGTTTCACACAAGGCCACAGTCAATCTAGGAAAGTGAAAAGGCACACTTTCTCCCTCAGATATTGGTTAAGTATTGCAGGATATTTGATCACACTGTGAATCTGGGATTGTGCTATAGTGTAGCTCTGCCCTTAACACACACTAATCCCTCTGGCTGGAATACAAACATACCCTTTGTACACCCCTTTAATCCCAAACAATGAAGGTAAAGTTAAGTTTGTGGAAGGAAGCACCCATGTCTGAAAGTGATGTCTAATTGATGGGTAGACATAGTGAGTAATCAGAGAAAGATCTGACAGAATAGGATATGCCCAACTCTCACGAGAAGAGGGAGGAAAGAGAAGATATGAAAGGTAAGAGAGGAAGGAGGCAGTGTTATCAGGAGAGTTTTACAGAGACAGGTTGAAGAGAGAACAAGCTACACACAGGTGAAGACAGAACAAGCCAGAGAGTGAGAAAGCCAGAAGATCAGAACATATTCCCAAAATTAGTGTGAAGCCAAGCAGAGGCCAAGAAAGAGAGAAGCTAGATTGAATCAGTGAGCTTGGAGAAGAGCCTGAGCCAGAACAGCTGAGAAGAACCAGCCAGCAAGAGATTAGAAAAAAAACTAAGAATGGATGAGATTACTTAGCAGCAAATTTCAGAAGCTGAATATATTCTAGGCCTAGCTTGGATTGCCCAGAGACTAGAAACATCCAGGTCTAGGCCTACCTAGGTATGTGTAGGTTCTAGGATTAGACTTGCTGCACATCAGGCTCCAGCATATAGCTCCAAAACCACAGTCTCACAAATGGCTCTGGCTCATCTCAGTGGGTCCCAGGCAATATGAATAGACATGAACACAACAGAGAATTGTTGGGATTGTGGACCAGAATAGCAGAGTGCCAGATGAGAGTGAGCAGCACACACACACACACACACACACACACACACACACACACACACACACACACCACACACAGACACAGACACATGCATGAACACTGTGTGTTCGTGTTTGTGTGGGCATGCATGCATGTGTGAGATAGCTAATAATTACAAACATTAAATGACCACA
>NC_034610.1:16521342-16523818 GCF_900095145.1 Mus pahari | reverse complement strand
CTTTGTAGACCAGGCTGGCCTCGAACTCAGAAATCCACCTGCCTCTGCCTCCCGAGTGCTGGGATTAAAGGTGTGCGCCACCACGCCCGGCTTATAAAGTCCAATTCTTAAGGCAATCCAGTGACTATCCCACCTGGGGATCAATCCCATATACAGTTCCCAAGCCCAGACATTATTATGGATGTCAACAAGTGCTTGCTGACAAGAGCCTGATATAGCTCTCTCCCTAGAGGCTCTACCAGTGCCTGACAAATGCAGAAGTGGATGGTCACAGCCATCAATTGAACTGAGCACAGGGTCCCCAATGAAGGAGCTAGAGAAAGGAACCAAGGAGCTTAAGGGGTTGGCAGTCCCCATAGGAGGAACAACAATATGAACTAACCAGTAACCCCAGAACTCCCAGGGACTAAACCACCAGCCAAAGAGTACACATGGAAGGACTCATGGCTCTAGCCACATATGTAGCAGAGGATGGCCTTGTGGGAGACAATAACTCAAAAAGTTGATTTCTAATATAGTTATATTCCATAATAAATGTTCTAACTCTGAAAACAGGATGACACAATAGTCTCAAAAGCATGTCCATGAAACAAGACATACATTAAATGTCTGGACACAGTTATCTATCTCGTATGGATGCTTTGTTTATGTCCATCCCACAGGATCACAGTGTACATGATTCACAAGGAAAATTCATCATGAGCAAATGTGGTTTTAAATTCTATACCTATATATAATATTAAAATAGATCAAAAACTTTATTTTTTATTGGATATTTTATTTATTTACATTTCAAATGTTATCCCCTTTCCCAATTCCTCCCCTTCAGAAGCCCCCTATCCCATCCCCCTCCTCCTGCTTCTATGAGGGTGTGCCCCCCCACTCCCACCTCCCAACCCTCAAATTTCCCTACACTGGGGCACTGAGCCTTCACGGGACCAAGGGCCTCTTCTCCCATTGATGCCTGACAAGGCCATCCTCTGCTACATATTCAGCTGGAGCCATGTGTACTCCTTGATTGGTGGTTTAGACCCTGGGAGCTCTGCTTGGTTGATATTGTTGTTCTTCATATGGGGTTGCAAACCCCTTCAGCTCCTTCAGTCCTTTCTCTAACTCCTCCAATGGGGACCTTGTGATCAGTTCAATGGTTGGCTGTCAGCAGCTGCCTCTATATATGTCAGGCTCTGGCAGAGCCTCTCAGAAGACAGCTATGTTTTATTAATAAAAACTTTATTAACAATCAAATACATAAAAATTTAGAGAATGTAGTGAATACCCTTCAGGGTATGGATGGGTGAGTACTTACTGAGTAGAAAGAACATCAACAGCATATGAACCAACCCCATTATCAACAGATGGAATGACATGAATATAAAGTTTCTGTCTATTAAAGGAAGCAATCAGCAGGGCACACAGACACCCACCGAATGGGAGAAAATCGGTACCAGTGAAGCTCTGGATAGGGGCTTATATCTAGAATTTACCAAGAATTACAGACATTAAATACCAAGGAAATAAAACTGCCCATTAGCAAATGGATAAAGAACCTGAACAAACACCTTTGAAGCACAGAAAGATATTTGGCCAATACGTATTGCAAAAAGTGTCATGATCCCTAAAATGCCATCAGAGATATGGAAATTCAAACTACTTTGAAATAAATAGTGCCTCATCCCAGGGAGAAGGGCTGTCATCAACTAGTCTAACAACAAATATTAGAGAGGATGTGGCGATAAAGGAAGAAGTCTTCGTCACAGTTTGTATGTATATGTGTGTGAGTATGTGTGTATGTTTGTGTGTGTATTCTGCAAATTACAGCCATTATAGAAATAAGCTTGGGAATTATTAAAAAAATTGAAGACAGAGCTAACATATGACCCAGCTCCTTCATTCCTGGCCATATTTTCAGGGAACACAATACCCCACTTCAGACATATCCATACACCATGTTTTTTTGCCTCTTTATTTACCAGAGCAAAGTATTGGAATCCACCTAATTGTCTATTAACACATGAGTATATAATGAAAATGGTATACATATAAAATATAATACTATTCAGTTGAGGAGACAAATGCCATAAAATTTTGCAGAAAAATAGATGGGCTTAGAATGTGTAATAGTAAGTGAGATCATAGATTGTCAGAAAGAAGAAACTGCATTTCCCACTCATAGGCAGAATCTAGCCAATAGTATATGCAAATGGAAGTAAAGTACTTGTGGGCACAGTAGAACATGGAGAAAAGAGAATAACATCATTTATAAAAAGGATATTTTCATAACTGCTAAATAATAGTTTTAGTTCTAATTCTATTACAAGTTTTTTGGTTGGGGCGAGTGTTGGTTGTTGTTACAGTTTGTATATGCTTGGCCCAGGGAGTGGCACTATCAGAAGGTGTGGCCCTGTTGGAGTAGGTGTGTCATTGTGAGTAGGTATGGGCTTTAACAGCTACTGGATGGAACACAGGGTCCCCAATG
>NC_034610.1:16513863-16520512 GCF_900095145.1 Mus pahari | reverse complement strand
TTTCTGAGTTCGAGGCCAGCCTGGTCTACAAAGTGAGTTCCAGGACAGCCAGGGCTATACAGAGAAACCCTGTCTTGAAAAACCAAAAAAAAAAAAAAAAAAAAAAAAAGTTGTATAGTCTCTAGGGTGGTTAATTTCAGTATGTGAATTTCTTTTGTTGTTTATTTGAACTTTTTTCAATATATAATCAAGTGAAAGAATTTTCAGAAGCAGAAAATTAAATGCTTTCATTGTCTTAAAAACATAATATTTCCGGAAAAATAGTGGACATGACTACTGACCTGGGACTTATTTCCTGGAGAATCAGGCATTTCCTGCTGTTTGTCTTCTTTGAGTTTGTCTTTCAGTAAGGATGTGTAGCTGGCTTCCTGCCCTTTCATATAAAGGAGTCAAAAAGGAAAAGCAAAATATAATGAATGCTATTAAAGCACAACATCAAAAATACGAAAAGGCCCCTGAAAGCAACAGAACTCTACCAGGTGTCTGGTTAATGATACCAAAGCCAGGAAAGCATGGAATGACATTCAAAGCTTGGACAGAAAAGCACCATCAACAATATGGCTGCACCAAGAAAAATACTTCCTTAAAATACATGGAAACATAAGTCCATATGCAGATAGTCACCAATTAACACAACTCCACTGTAGCTGCACAGTACATAATAAATTGGAGAAAAAATATACACAGGAAAATCAGAGAAATTATGAATGAGAATATGACGTAAATTTCATGTGAAGAATAGGTATATACAGGAGAACTGGGAAGTAATTATCCATTCTCAAGACAGCAAACTACTCTCATAGTAAAGTGGTGTGTAGTGTCTATTATCGTGTGTCACAAAGAAGAGGAGAGAATATAATCAGTGGGCTCATGAAACAGCAAAAAGTGTGTTATTCAAACCCATTAAGTGGAGTTGCCAACATACAAAAACTATGGTTTTATGTGAAGAAGTCATGGAAACATGTTTTTCTTTTGTTCAGAGAGGAAGGTGTGTAGATTGGACAGGAATGTTTTAGCCTGAGGAAAACCATTTTTAAGTTATATTTAGAAGATAACCAATGAAAACTTAAAATCATGAGCTTTTGATTGAGTAAAAATCATTCATTGCTCCATCAAACCTATAACCTGAAAAATTTCAGGGAAATAAAAACAGATTAAGGGAAAGAGACATGAAACATTCCTCATATTTATATATGTTAAATCATATTTGACATCCTTAGGATTTAAGTTTTTATAGTTTTCGAACTTTAATGGACTTTCAACCTTTTTTTAAAAAATAATTTATCAGATACATAGTACTTGTTGTTGAAAACAGTCATTGTAAATTATATTCATTTAGTAAAACGTTGTGGTGATTATCGGATCATTATGGACTAAGGCTGGTCTTCAACAACAACAAAAGCAACAGAAAACCCACATACTCATGGAAGCTGAACAACTCTACTCAATGATAACCTGGTCAGGGAAGAAAGAAAGAAATCCATTAAAGACTTTCCAGAATTTAATGTAAATGAAGGAATAGCATATTCAAACTTCTAGGACACAATAAAAGCAGTGCTAAGAGGAAAGTTCATAGCACTGAGTACCTTCATAAGAGACTGGAGAGATTCTATCTGTACTAGCAACTTAACAGCACATCAGAGAGCGCTAGAACAAAAAAGAAGCAAACACACTGAAGCCACATAGAATTCAGGAAATACTCAAACTTAGAGCTGAAACCAAACAATTAGAAACTAAGTCAATAATACAAAGAAGCAACAAAACTAAGAGCTAGTTCTTTGAGAAAATCAACAAGATCTATAAACGCTTAGCCAAATGAACTAAAAGGCACAGAGACAGTATCCAAATTAACAAAATCAGAAATGAAAAGGGTGACACACCAACAGAAACTGAGGAAATTCAAAACATCCTCAGAACTTACTACAAAGGCCTATACTCAAGAAAACTAGATGAAATGGATGCTTTTCTAGACAGATACCACCTACCAAAGTTAAGTCAAGATTAGGTAAACTATCTAAACATTCCCTATGGAAATAGAAGTAGTCACTAAAAACCTCCCCACCAAAAACAGCTCTGAGCAAGATGATTTTAGTGCAGAGTTTAACCAGACTATCAAAGAAGACCTAATACCAATACTTCTCAAAATAGAAGTACTTCCATTTCACAAAATAGAAACAGTAGGGATATTACCTAATTCATTATATGAAAACACAGTTATGCTGATAACTAATCCACACAAAGACTTAACAAAGTAAAAGAATGTCAGACCAAATTTTCTTACTAACATTGCTGCAAAATACTCAATGAAATTCTTGCAAACCAAATCCAAGAACACATCAACACGATCATTCACCGTGATCAAGTAGACTTCATCCCAAGGATGCAGGGATCGTTCAATATATGGAAATCCATTAACCTAATCCACTATATAAACAAATTCAAAGAAAAAAAATCACATGATCTTATTAGATGCTGAAAAAGCCTTTGACAAAATACATCACCCTTTCATGTTAAAGAAAGATCAGGAATTCAAGGCCCATACCTAAACATAATAAAAGCAATATACAGCAAACAAATGGCCAATATCAAATTAAATGGAGAGAAACTAGAAGCAATCCTACTAAAATCAAGGACCAGACAAGGCTGCCCACTCCCTCCTTATTTATTCAATATAGTACTTGAAGTTCTAGCTAGAGCAATTGGACAACAAAAGGAGAACAAGGGGATACATACAAATTGGAAAGAAAGAAGCCAAAGTATCACCATTTGCAGATGATATGATAGTACAAATAAGCTACCCCAAAAATACTACCAGAGAACTACTACACCTGCCTGATAAACAACTTAAGCCAAGTGGCTGGATATAAAGTTAACTCAAATAAACAAGTAGCCTTTCTCAACACAAAGAATAAACTGAGAAAAAAATAGTCACAAAAATATAAAAATATAAAATATTTGGTGTAACTCTAATCAAAGTGAAAGATCTGTATGACAATAACTTCAAGTCTCTGAAGAAATAAATTGAAGAAGACCTCAGAAGATGAAAAGATCTCCCATGCTCATGGATTGGTAGAATTAACATAGTAAAAAAGGCCATTTTTACCAAAACCAATCTACATATTCAATACAATCCCCATCAAAATTCCAAATCAATTCTTTACAGAGATAGAAAGAGCAATTCTCTCGGCCGTGGCAGCCATCTTCCAGTAACTCGCCAACATGACAAACACAAAGTGAAAGCGGCGAGGCACCCGGTACATGTTCTCCAGGCCTTTTAGGAAACATGGCGTTGTTCCTTTGGCCACATACATGTGAATCTACAAGAAGGGTGATATTGTAGACACCAAGGGAATGGGCACTGTTAAAAAAGGAATGCCCCATAAGTGCTACCATGGCAAAACCGGAAGAGTCTACAATGTCACCCAGCTCGCCGTAGGCATCATTGTAAACAAGCAAGTTAAGGGCACAATTCTGGCCAAGAGGATCAATGTGTGGATTGAGCACATCAAGCACTCGAAGAGCAGAGACAGTTTCCTGAAGCGGGTGAAGGAGAACGATCAGAAGAAGAAGGAAGCCAAAGAGAAGGGCACCTGGGTTCAGCTGAAGCGCCAGCCTGCGCCACCCAGAGAAGCACACTTTGTGAGGACTAACGGAAAAGAGCCAGATCTGCTGGAGTCCATTCCCTATGAATTCATGGCCTAATGTACAAAAAGAAATAAAGGACCCAGACTGCAGAGTGTTTTCCTTAAAAAAAAAAAAAAAAAAAAAAAGAGCAATTCTCAAATGCATTTGGAATAACAAAAAACCCAGGATGGAGCAAACAGTGCTCAACAATAAAAGAACTTCTTGCGGAATCACCATCCCTGACCTCAAGCTGTGCTACAGAGCAATAATGATTAAAACCACATGGTACTGGAACAGAGACAGACAGGTAGATCAAGGAAATTGAAGATCCAGAAATAAACACACACACCTATGGTCACATGATCTTTCACAAAGAAGTCAAAATCATCCAGTGGAAAAAAGACAGCATTTTTGAAAAAGTTCAACTGGTGGTCTGCTTGTAGAAGAATGCAAATTAATCCATTTTAACTCCTTGTACCAAGCTCAAGTCCAAGTGGATCTAGGACCTGCACATAAAACCAGATACACTGAATCGAATAGCAGAAAAGTGTGAAAGAGTCTCGATAACATTGGTATAGGGGAAATTTTCCTGAACAGAACACCAATGGCTCAGGCTCTAAGATTGACAATTGACAAATGGGACCTCATAAATTCTAAAAGCTTCTGTAAGGCAAAGAACACTGTCAATAGGACAAAATGGCAACCAACAGATTGGGAAAAGATCTTTACCAACCTTACATCTGATAGAGGGCTGATATTCAATATATACAAAGAACTCAAGAAGTTAGACTTCTTGAGAGAACCAAATTATTAAAAATGGGGTACAGAGCTAAGCATTTTTAATCTGTGGAATCTCAAATGGCTGAGAAACATGTAAAGAAATGTTCAACATGCTTAGTAATCAGGAAAACGCAAATCAAAACGACCCCTGAGATTCCACCTTACACTAATCAGAATGGCTAAGATAAAAACTCAGGTGACAGCAGATGCTGGTGAGGATGTGGAGAAAGAGGAACACTCCTCCATTGCTGGTGGGATTGCAAGCTGGTACGACTTTGGAAATCAATCTGGTGATTCCTCAGAAAATTGGACATAGCTGTACCTGAGGACCTATCTATATCACTCCTGGTGTCATATGTGCAAAAGATGCTCCAACATATAACAAGTGTACATGCCCCGCTGTGTCCATCGCAGCTTTAATTATGATAGTCAGAAGCTAGGAACAACCCAGATGTCCCATGTCAGAAGAATGGATACAGAAAATGTGGTTCATTTACACAATGGAGTACTACCCAGCTATTAAAAATGAAGACTTCATGAAGCATGTAGAAAAATGGATAGAACTAGAAAATATCATCCTGAGTGAACCCAGAGTCCAAAGGACATACATGGTATGCACTCATTGATAAGTGGATATTACCCAAAAAGCTCAGAATACCCACGATAGAACTCACAGATCATATGAAGTTTAACAAGAAGGTGCAGAGAGAGGGAGGGACCTGAGTGGGGGAGGGGAGGTGAAGAAAAAAGGGGGAGAGGCAGGACTATGTATGGTAAGAGACAAGAGAGAAATCCAGAGGGCCAGGAGAATGAATAGAAATAAGTAGAAGTGGGTATTGGGGAACTTGGGGAACCACTAGAAAGTCACAGAGTCCATGGATGAGAAAGGCTCTTAGGACCCAACGGAGATGGCATCAGCCGAAATACCCAACAGCAGGGAGATAGAATCTGAAGAGACAATCTCCAATAAATAGACACGGCTCCCAGTGGAGGTAGCCTATCTAAATATTTTAATCCAGAACTGTTCCTGTCTAAAGGAAATGCAGGGACAAAAATGGAGCAAAGGCTGAAGGAAAGGCCATCCAGAGACAGCACCACTGTGTGATCCATTCCATCCACAGACAACAAACCCTGACACTATTGCTGATGCCAAGAAATGCTTGTAGACAGGAGCCTGGTATGGCTGTCTTCTGAGAGGCTCTGCCAGCACCTGACTAAGACAGATGCAGATACTCAACAACCAACTATTGGACTGAGCTCAGGGACCCCAGTGGAAGAGTTAGGGGAAGGACTGAAGGAGCTGAAGGGGATTGCAACCCCATGGGAAGAACAGCAATATCAACTAATTGGACCCATTAGAGCTTCCAGGGACTAAATCACCAACCAAAGTGTATACATGGGCTAGTCCACTGCTCCCACTACATTTGCCTTATTTGGCATCAGTGGGAGAGGAGGCACTTGGTCCTGGAGGCTTGATGCCCCAGAGAAGGGGGATGCTAGAGTGGTGAGGCAGGATTGGGTGGGAGGGTGGGGGATCATCCTCTTAGAGGCAAAGGAGAAAGGGATAGGGTAGGGGGTTCATGGAGGGGAGACTGGGAAGGGGAATAACATTTGAAATGTAAACAAATAAAATGATTAATAAATAAAAATGAAAGAAAGGTTCTTGTTTTATTAAGTTGTTAGCAAAAGTTATTGGATGAATGTATAATTTGACCACACAACTACCTATTAATGTCTCTTTACAGCAATGGAAACCCTAACTAAGACCACCATCTATGTGATTAGAGATCTGAGAAGGATAAATTATAACCTAAATGACCATTAATCTAAATGTCAATTGAATCTAAATATAATCTAAATGTCAATTAAAATAACAGAGCCTAGTTAATAGTCATCACAGGCTCCTGAGGTCTCCATGTTGATGGGGGAAGGGGTCTACATTCTACATTCTGTTTTTTTTTTGTCAATTTTTATTAGATATTTTCTTCATTTACATTTCAAATGCTATCCTGCAAGTCCCCTATACCCCACCTCCCGCCCTGTTCCCCTACCAACCCACTCGCACTTCTTGGCCCTGGTGTTCCCCTGTACTGGGGCATATAAAGTTTGCAAGACCAAGGGGCCTCTCTTCCCAATGATGGCCAACTAGGCCATCTTCTGCTACGTATGCAGCTAGAGACACGAGCTCTGGGGGTACTGGTTAATTTATATCGTTGTTCCACCTATAGGGTTGCAGACCCCTTCA
>NC_034610.1:16480803-16506422 GCF_900095145.1 Mus pahari | reverse complement strand
TTTATCCGCTCAAATCATATATATTAATATTGCTTAATAATGCTAATTCATAAAAGGGGGGTCATTCAGGATCAGGTGTGAGGAGAGACAGGAGAGAGGTCCAGAGGGCTAGGATAATGAACAGAAATCTGCAGCTGGTGGGGGAGTCTGATGGGAACATCTCTAGGACATGCCAGAGACCTATGATGGGGGGGGGGGTTCCCAGGAGTCTATAGGGGTGACATTAGCTGAGATCCATTGTAGCAGGGATATGGAACCCAAAGAGGTCACCTCATATAGCCATGCAGGACCCCCAGTGGAGGGATAAGGACACCAAACCACTTACAAAATGTTGACCCTTGTCCACAAGAAATGCAGGGACAAAGAAGGAGCAGAGACTGAGGGCATAGCCAACCAATAACTGGCCCAACTTGAGACCTATTCCATGGACCAGCACCAGTCCCTCACACTACTAATGATACTGCACACAGGAGCCTAGCATAACTGTTTTTTGAGATGCTCCACACAGCAGCTGACAGAAACAGATGTAGAGATCCACAGGCAAACACTGGATGGAGCTCTAGCACTCTAATGGAAGAGTTGGGGGAAAGGGTTGAGGGCACCTAAAGGGATAGGAACTCCACAGGAAAACCAATGGGGTCAACTAACATGGACCCTTAGGGGTGCTCTCAGAGACTGAATCCCCAACCAAAGAGCATAAATGGGCTGGACCTAGGTCCCCTGCACATATATAGCAGATGAGCAGTTTAGTTTTCATGGAGGTCCACCAACAACTGAAGTGAGGCTGTCCCTAAAGCTCTTGCCTGTCTGTGGAATCAGTTCCTCCAACTGGGTTGCCTTGTCTGGCCCAGTAGGAGAGGATACACCTAGCCCTGCAGAGACTTGATTTGACAGGGTCAGGGGCTATTGAGGAGGGCTTCTGCCCTCTCAGAGGAGAAGGGGTGGGGGATAGAAGGAGGAACTGTGTGAGGGGGAAGACCAGGGGTTGGAGACAGCAATCGGGATGCAAAGTGAGTAAGTAAATAATTTTTTTATTTTGTTTTTTCGAGACAGTTTTGTGTGAGTGAGTGTGTGTGTGTGTGTGTGTGTGTGTGTGTGTGTGTGTGTGTGTGTGTGTCCTTGGCTGTCCTGGAACTCACTCTGTAGACTAGGCTGGCTCCAACTCAGAAATTGGCCTGCCTCTGCCTCTCAAGTGTGGGGATTAAAGCCGCGCACTACCACTGTCCCAGCAAGTAAATAAATTAATGGAAAAAATTCATTTGCCTCTTAGTATCAATTCTTTTGTAGAAAGCCTTAACATCTCCCTACAATAGGGTAATCCTGAAGAGAGTTTTCTCAGTGGAACTTTCCAGATTTTCTTCTCCATTCACTTGAGCCCCTTGCCCTCCCTTCACCAGTCCTCCAGCATACCTGGATCCTTAGCTACATACTGTCTCCTGTCCCTTTATCTTCCAGGTCTCCGTGATCAGTGAGTCCTGCACATGAGAAAGAGGTCCTTCAGAAGGATTTCTAACACAGTATTGTGATCAGTAAAGACAGGATTATACAGTGATCTCCCAATTGTCACGCAGTGTCAGAATGCTAAAAATATTTAGAAAGCGCTTTCAGTTAGCATAAATAAAATCACAGCTCAGTCAAAATTGAAGGGTAGAAATGGAACTGAATGATTGATTGGGTTGAGAATAGTATATATTATTGAGGTTCTGAAATTATCATGGACCAAAAATAATGGAAACCTTACACCCCCAAAGGAACTCATAAGAAGAGAGAATATTTCATGAAAATTTTCTTTGTTTCTCTGAGGATTTCAGCTTACTCTGTGAGATATGAGACATAGTCACACACAGGTCTCATATATGCCGACTTGTTTTCTCAAGGACCTTGAAAAGGAACCATGGAGACAGCAAGCAAAGCATTCTCACTCACAGAAAGCAGACTGCTGCAATTCTGAAGCATCCAGTCTGTGTACAAAGCCCTCCCAGCAGGGTCCTGACATTGCCCTCTTCCACAGTGTAAACAGTTGTGTTGATGCAGACATTAATCTCAGTTTTTGGGTGAAGGAGGCTGGCAGAACTGTGTGATTTCCAGTGTAGTCTGGTGTACATTGTGAGCACTGGGCTACACAGAACAACTCAGTGAGTATTTAGGTCTCAAATAAAGGAAACAGACACATCCAAAAATAACTGTCATGTGTCCATGAACAGAGTGTTTTTCTTGAACTAGGAGAAGAAAACGACTGCAAACATTGTTTTTTCCATAGAGATGAGCGATCATAGTCATTGAAATGATGCTTTATCACATTGTCCTACACAATAATACCCCTTTTCACCTTTCTTGTTTGGAGACAGGGTTTCTCTATGTAGTATACTCTCACCCAGTGAGAGCAAAGAACCACATTCTTTGGTCAAATTAAGCAAGCTTTATTTTCTGTCCAACAGGGGTATATCTGTAAAGTGGACTTTGAATATATAGCATTGAACATAGGAGAAAGTGGGCTTATCTATCACCCCAAACTGGAGGGCTGGGGGATTTTCAATGGTTGGGGAATTTCCAAAGGAATTTTGGTAAAGAAGGAACTTGGCTGAACATTCCAAAATTATTTGGCAGAACATTTAGTCTTATCTGGATATGTTGAAGCTGAGTCAAACTCCATAAGGTGGGGGACATGTCAAATTCCAAAGACAGCTTAAAGCATGGTCAACTTGAAATTTGCGGCAAACATAAATCGACTTTTCTGACCTTATAACAAAAATGGTTTCCATCCTTAAGATGAATTCAGCCAGTCCTGGCTGTTCTGAAACTTGCTGTGTAGATCAGGCTGGCATCAAACCCAGAAATCTACTTGTCTCTGCCTCCCCAGTGCTGAGATTAAAGGCATGTGCCAACAACGCTTGGCTTGTAATGCTTTTTTAACTGTGAAAATACTGTGGCCTGATACCCACAAACAGAACACTGTGCTTTAGAGACTCCAAGTTGCAACACTAAGAACTCAGCCAAAGAAGACACATTTCCTTTTTCCTTTTCTTCCTTTCTTCCTTGGTCCTTCCCCCCTCCTCGCCCCCGGTTTATTTGTTTTGAGGCAGGGTCTCAAGGTGTAGTTATGGGTGTCCTGGATTCATCCTCTAGGCCGGTCTGAAATTCACTGAGTTTCACTTGCCTCTGCCTCTAGAGTTCTAGATTTCAAGGTCTGTACCACCAGGTCTGGCAAAAACACTTTCCAGATAGCAGTATTTATATCAGGGTGCATATGTCTCAGGTGAAGAATTAATGCTGGGTAAAAAGTTTACTTTTAAATGTTCATATTTACAACCGTACATGCAAAACTCGCAAAAAGAAAAATATACTTTAGAATTCAATTGCATTTGCAGCCACTCCTTCCATGAATGATAACTAAAAGCTCTTGGGGCAAGCCAAGTCGCTAGGCACGGGCCTGGGTGGAACACGAGAGTTAGCTGGATGAATGTAAATTTCAAGATTTTCACTCCAACCAAGAGAACTGTGTTTGCAAATATCAACAAACTAAAATATTCTACTAGAGTAGTCTAATAAGAACATTTTGCAACCAGAGGATCTATGAAAAAAAAAATCAAGAATAGTCCAGATTATATGATCTAAATTTATGGACAAGGGAAGACATCCACAATAAGGTTTCAGAGCTGGCTTCTTATGAATAGCAGATAAACTGATCACACCCTTGTCCCTTCCTGATTGATTCCCATCCCCGCAGCTCCTCTGACCTGGGAGGTTCCAGGGCCACCGGGCAGGACGCTGCTTACTGGTGACTCTGCAAGGACACCGGCGCGCGCGGCACCTGCGGCTTAGCGAGACCAAGACGAGTGTGCTCTGCACAGCACACTCTACTAGCCGGAGAGCTTCTTCTGGAAATGGGCCGTAGCCGCTTCCGGCTTTGGCTCTTAGTACAACTTTCCTCGCTTAGTTCACTCAGTCCCAGCTTCCTTTCACGTCACTCGTTTGACTCCTCCCACTCTGAACACTTTCTACACTCATCTATTATCCAACATCCTTTCAGTCTCTGTTATAGGGTGAGTGCCCCCCGGTGTTCGGCTCCTCCCACTCTGTGAGGCTGTCCTGGGCGCGCTGTGTACAGCCTCCCTACAGCTTGCTGCCACCCTAGATCAGAACTGGATATAGTAAGGGGGCTACCCCATATCTGATCCCCATAGTGAGTTCTGAACCCTTCAGAAAAAAGACAGTATTTCTAACACCTCAACTTGACTACCAGCCTATGAGCTACATACTTACACCAAACAATAATAGGCTAAATCCGGAAGCCAGAGTCCCATCCCCAACACAAAAATGAAAAGCTTAAGCCAAATACCGCAATTGTGATTTGAAGATACATTTCAGTGTCTCAGATTTTGAAAAAACAAAAAACAGATTTTGAAAAGAAATAAGCGGCAATCAGTCAGTCCACTGCTACCAGCCCAGGGCAGAATTCATCCCATGCTGTATTGCTTTCACCACTAGATGGAGGTCTTGTCATTTTATTACCTCAAAAATAAGTTAGTGCTCTGTGACTCATGCTATTGTGAAGGGAAACAGATTTCTCGTGGACACAGAGATTTTGGCTGTCCCAGCTGCAGAAAACGGTAAGGTAGGTCCCAGCCCTAAAAATAGTCAGTTACACCTTCCCATCTGTAGCTCTGGGAACACCAAGGAAGAAGGGGACATTAGGAAATAAGAAAGGAGAGGGGAAGTACCAAGACACACCATTCTCTAGACTCCATACAACTATCGTAATCAGTAACCAACAGCAACTGTCTTTACTTTCACTGGCCTTACAGAAGACCACAGTCAATCCAGGAAAGGGAATGGCTCACTTTACCTCTCGGACATTCGCTATGGATAGATTCTAGGCAAAGAATCACTGCCTTTAGCTGTTACCCTCTGCTGAGCACATCAGGTTCCAGCACATTGCTCCAAAGCCACAGTCTCACAAATGGCTCTGGTTCATCTCAGTGGGTCCCAGGCAATATGACTACATATGGACACAGTAGAGTGAATGTTGGTATTGTGAACCAGGATAGTGGAGAGGTAAGAGTGAGAATGGGCAGTAAGAGTGAGAATGGGCAGTCTTTCAGGCGCCTGCCTGTGTGCATGTGTGTGTGTGGTGAGAGTTAAAGAGCCAATAACAAAGTTTTTGACTGACCATATTAATTTGTAATTTCTTTCCGATTGTATCATTTTCTGGTTTAATCTCAGGTAAAACTAAGTGTCAAGAAGTCTCCCCTTTTTTGCGTCAAGAAGGACTTTAGTAGCTATGCTGTTAGTTTTTGTTTGAAGTTTTGCTAGAATCCTGTAAATCTGGTCCTGGGTTTGTCTTATGTGATGGTAGCGTGGGGGCTTTTTAATTACCGTTTCAGTCTCATTGTTACTTGATTTTCTGTTTACATTATTTATTTTTTTCTAAATGTAGTATGTTGTTTGCACCTGGAAAATAATATTTTTCAATTAGAGTTTCCAGCTAAGTGGAATTGTAGAAAGAAGATCCACTTCATTACTCGTGTCTATCAAATAGGTTATGCAGTTACCCTGGAAAATTGTCAAACTATGACAAGAAAAATTTATGTGTAGTTGAGCAAAGTCATGTAAACCTTCAAATCCAGCACTCAGAAGGCAGAAGCAAGAGAACTCCAAATTCAGCGCTAGCCTTGTCTACATAGTGAGTTCAGACACCAGGGAAAACATAGAGAGACACTGTATCAAATAAAGAAAACTCCTTCCTGAGGAATAGCTTTTATATGTAGCAGAAGATGGCCCTTTGTCTTGCAAAGATTATATGCCCCAGTACAGGGGAAGGCCAGGGCCAAGAAGTGGGAGTGGGTGGGTTGGGGAGCAGGGGTGGAGGGTACAGGGGCCTGTCGGGATAGCATTTGAAATGTAAATGAAGTAAATACCTAATACCTGAAAGTTCCCTATACCCCCCCCCCACCCCGCCCTGCCCCTCCACCCACTAGGCCATCTTCTGCTACATATGCAGCTAGAGACACGAGCTCTGGGGGTACTGGTTAGTTCATATTGTTGTTCCACCTGTAGGGTTGCAGACCCCTTCAGATCCTTGGGTACTTTCTCTAACTCCTCTATTGGGGGCATTGTGTTTCATCTGATAGCTGATTGTGAGCATCCCTTTCTGTGTTTGCCAGGCACTGGCATAGCCTCACAAGAGACAGTTATATCAGGGTCCTTTCAGCAAAATCTTGCTGGTGTATGCAATAGTGCCTGCGTTTGGTGGCTGATTATGGGATGAACCCTTGGGTAGGACAGTTTCTGGATGGTCCATCCTTACATCTCAGTTCCAAAATTTGTCTCTGTAACTCCTTCTGAGGGTATTTAGTTCCCAATTCTAAGAAGGGGCAAAGTGTCCATATTTTGGTCTTCGTTATTCTTGAGTTTCATGAATTTAACAAATTGTGTCTTGGGTATTCTAAGTGTCTGGGCTAATATCCACTTATCAGTGAGTGCATATCATGTGAGTTCTTTTGTGACTGGGTTACCTCACTCAGGATGATACCCTCCAGATCCATCCATTTGCCAAGGAATTTCATAAATTCATTGTTTTTAATAGCTGAGTATTACTCCATTGTGTAAATGTACCACATTTTCTGTATCCATTCCTCTATTGAGGGACCTCTATGAGGTCTTAATACATGTTGTTTTCTTTAGAAATTTGATTACTGACTCAAGCTCTCTCATCCAATGTAGAAACCAATGACTTCATTTTATCCAGTATCATGCAAGGGGTAGTATGGTTAAGTGAGCTTTATTGTATTCATTATGACATGCATGGAGTAAGTTATAACAAGAACAGTGCCAAGTACAAACATGCCTGGTATTTCATAATGTCACATTAAAAACATACTGAGACCCAGATTTATACTTGTACATCATAGTCTTGAGATTTTAGTACTTTGTAGTCCTAGCTATAATCATCTTTATCTAAGAGGGTTACGTAGGTACATATTAGCATTGTTAATATCAGCCTAGAATAAAAGACCCTCATTTGTATACCTAGCTCTGCCACATCTAGAGACATCACTCCTTCTATCTGTGTGGCTTTGTTGAAAATCACAACAATGCCATTTCTAAGTAAGAATTCTTTCTCAGAACACTATTGTGTCTTTCTGGCACTACCTGTCATATTGACAGAGAGAACACACATCTGCCTCCTCCCTTACTGCTCTGAGAATTATTCTTTTAGGGTATCAGGTACAAAGGCCATATGTATGTGGATTGGAGGTGCCCCACAGAGAGAGCACAGAGATAAACATTAATTTGTATTTGACCTTACCTTCCTATAACACATAAAAGATTACTTCCCAGTGGCACTAATGACACTGAAATGTTTGTGTTGTATTTCTGAAAGTTTTCCATACTTTTAAATACAATTAATTAAAAGTTTCTGGCTTATGTCAAGCATCCCTGCAGAGCTATAAATACGTGACTGAGTTATGAATGTTTCTAACGTCTCCAGGGCAGAGAAAGTACCATCTGTAAACAACACAGAATGGGCAGGTCTGTGGCTTGAAGGGCTCACATTGTAGAGCATTGTTATTGATCAGGGACATAGTCCCACTGGGTCATGTGCACTTTTGAGAAAGTTTTTGTATTGTAGACTTTCTCATCTGATTTTTCAGTCCTTTAAATTTCACCATTAGCAAGGTTGTAATTAGAGATATGGAGCATCATATACAATTATGAACATTGTACCCGGGAGTATTAATCAAATCTATTACAGAATGTTTATTCACATCTATACAAATGACTTGGAAAATAAATTTCCAGGGAGTAATTCTAAATTGCGGAAACACTGTGAACACACAGTCTCTTAATGATTTAATATTTCACTGGAGACATCTGTAAAGGTAGTTTACCATGGAAAGTCAAGGTGATAAGTTAGCATAGTTTTAAAGTACAAATGGGAATGTAGAAAGGTGCACACATCTAGAAATATACATTTAATATATACAAATATGTAGATGAATATATCTTTACAGCTATTGAAAGTCATATATATATGAATATATCTATGTATACACATTGTGCACATATTTGAGGTATATGTTATGAATAGAAAATATTTTGTATCATTAAGATATAAGAGAATTAAATAGGGACATACAAAGCATAGCCTATGTGCTTAAAGTATGTAATCAATTATATCCTATAATGAAAGAGTGTGGGAGTGACTTTTCTGAGAAATGCTGTTTGAAGTTTGCCTTTACAAATTATTTGAAAACTTGGAGTCAAATTTAAAATGTCTTTTTGGATCATTTAGAACTAAATACTCATTCTCCTAACATACTGTGGACAAAGCCTGCTTTAAATTAATGGACCTTTAAAGAAAATAATGCAATCAACATCAGTATGTTTTAGATACCTGATGTACTGTATTATATGTTATATTTTTTCATGAGTTAGTCATGTCTCTGACTCAGCACAATGTATGGATGATTAGATCAATGTCCATTAGCAAATAGTAGTGAGTCATTGAAAGCAATGTCCTCAGTGATTCAAAACACCAAAATCAACAGACACACACACACACACACACACACACACACACACACACACACATACACACCACACTGATTACACATGATTGTGATTTTTTTCTTTTGCTATGGCTATTTACTTATTTTTCCCTTTTATATTAGATATTTTCTTTATTTACATTTCAAATGTTATCTCTTTTCCTAGTTTCCTCTTTGAAAATCCTCTAGTCACCACCCTGCTCACCAATCCACCTACTCCTGCTTCCTGGCCTTGGCATTCCTCTATACAGGGGCATAGAACCTTCACAGGACCAAGGGTCTGTCCTCCCATAGATTAGCAACTAGCCCATCCTCTGCTACATATGCATCTGGAGCCATGAGTCCCACCATGTGTACTCTTTTGTTGGTAATTTAGTCCCTGGGAGCTCTGGGGGTACTGGTTAGTTGTTATTGTTGTTCCTCCTACAGGGCTGCTAACCCCTTCACCTCCTTGGGTCCTTTCTCTAGTTCCTTCATTGGGAACCAATGCTCAGTCTAATGGATGTGTGTAAGCATCCACCTGTGTATTTGTCAGGCACTGGCAGAGCCTCTCAGGAGACAGCTATATCAGGCTCCTTTGAACAAGCTCTTGTTGGCATCTACAGTAGTGTCTGGTTTTGGTGGTTGTTTATGGGATGGATTCCCAGGTGGGGCAGTCTCTGGATGGTCATTCCTTCAGTCTCTGCTTCAAACTTTGTCTCTGTAACTCCTTCCGTGGGTATTTTGTTCCCCCTTCTACGAGGGAACGAAGTATCCACACTTTGGTCTTCCTTCCTCTTGAGTTTCATGAGTTTTGCAAATTGTATCTTAGGTATTCTGAGCTTCTAGGAGAATATCCACTTATCAGTGAGTGCATATCATGTGTGTTCTTTTGTGATGGGGTTACCTCACTTATGATGATATTCTCCAGATCGATCCATTTGTCTAAGAGTTTCATAAATTCATTGTTTTTAATAGCTGGGTAGTACTCCATTGTGTAAATATACCACATTTTCTGTATCCATTCCTCTTTTGAGGATCATCTGGGTTCTTTCCAGCTTCTGGCTATTATAAATAAGGCTGCTATGAACATAGTGGAGCATGTGCCCTTTTTACATGTTGTAGCATCTTCTGGGTATATGCCCAGGAGTGATATTGCTGGATCTTCTGGTAGTACTATGTCCAATTTTCTGAAAAACTGCCAAACTGATTTCCAGAGTGTTTGTGCCAGTTTATAATCCCACCAGCAAAGGAGAAGTGTTCCTCTTTCTCCACATCCTCACCAGCATCTACCATCATCTGAGTTTTTGATCTTAGCCATTTTGACTGGTGTAAGGTGGAATCTCAGGGTTGTTTTGACTTGCATTTCCCTGATGACTAAGGATGTTGAATATTTTTTTAGGTGCTTCTCAGCCCTTTGGGATATCTCAGTTGAGAATTCTGTTTAGCTCTGTATTCCATTCTTAATAGAGTTATTTGGTTTTCTGGAGTCTAACTTCTTGAGTTCTTTGTATATATTGGATATTAACCCTCTATCAGATTTAGGATCGGTAAAGATCTTTTCCCAATCTGTTGGTTCCTTTTTTGTCTTATTGATAGTGTCCTCTGCCTTTGCAATTTTATGAGGTCCCATTTGTTAATTCTTGATCTTACAGCACAAGCCATTGGTGTTCTGTTCAGTAGTTCATCCCCTGTGCCCATATGTTTGAGGCTCTTCCCCACTTTCTCCTCTATAACTTTCAGCGTCTCTGGTTTTATGTGGAGGTCTTTGATCCACTTAGACTTGAGCTTTGTACAAGGATATAAGAATGGATCAATTCTCATTCTTTCTATATGCTAACCGCCAGTTGAGCCAGCACCATTTGTTGACAATGCTGTCTTTTTCCACTGGATGGTTTTAGCTCCTTTGTCAAACAAAGATCAACTGACCATAGATGTGTGGGGATTGTGACTTTTTGAACTTTTCCAAATTAATGGAGCCACAAAATAATGTCATCCCATGTGAAACTCTTGTTTTTGTTTTTTTTGTTTTTTTTTTTTGTTTTTTTCTTGAGACAGGGTTTCTCTGTATAGCTCTGGCTGTCCTAGAACTCACTTTGTAGACCAGGCTGGCCTTGAACTCAGAAATCCACCTGCCTCTGCCTCGAGACTCCTGTAAAAGGTTTTTTTTTAAACACAAGAGTTAATATGTTGTTTTTCAAAATTCTATTTGTTTTGCTAGTCAACAAATAGAAAGCATGAACTTTGACCAAGAGATCAGAATTCTTGACACACTTTGAAACAAATCAGGCCCACTTTTGTGTAAACTATATCAAGCATTAGTTTCTTTTATTTTACTATATACAATATTGTGGGGCAGTGGGCTGTGCACAGACAACCTGGTCTCCAGTCAAGCAAAGGTCTCGAACCCAGGAGACCCAATGGGTGGTGATTTCCACCTACATGAGAAGCAAGGTGTTTGATCATGTCTCCTGGACTCCTGGCTCCTGTCAAAGTTAAAGCCCCCACAGCTCACACACAGAGAGGTGTGTGGCTATCAGTCACATAGGAGAAGCACCAAGACTTCCCACATGCAAATAAGATTTCCCCCAAACTCTCAGTCCAAGCCAACGAGAGGTACCTGCTGTCAAACCCCGAATCATAGAATCATCCCCCAAACTGTGTATAAATCCTATCCAGGGGATTAAAGGTGTGCGAGAACTACTTGGTCCTCTGAGTCTTTTGTTCCAAGAGCTGTAGCACTTAGGAAGAGATCTCTTCTGAATTGTCACCTGAAGTTCTGCCGCACTAGTAACTGGATAGTCAGCTTCTTGTAGGTCCAGTCCGACCTGACTCAGTGCAGAGCAGCTGGGAGTTACTGAATGTCCTGGAAGGCAGGGCAGAGACTTAGTCTCCCTGCCTGCACTTGCTTAACTTTGCCAGAACCCTCGCACCAGGCCTGGTCAGAGATCTCCGTGGAAAACCTCTGGTACCCAGGCCCACACAACATTGCACTAGAAAAGAGTTTTATACAACATATATAGAAATACTGAAAACATAGCAACTTAGTAATATATGTACAGGAGGAAGGATTAATTAGAAAAATAAGTTACAGTTTTGAAACAAAAGAGTAAACAGTATATGAAGACAATCAACATTGTTCCCCCAGAATTAATCATATGGGTATATATGTTTTAAAAATGATCAAAGACGACTATGAGTATGTTAGATCCACAGAAATTACCTTGTCACTTTCATTGAAAATTAGTTTCGGGCTGGTGAGATGGCTCAGTGGGTAAGAGCACCCAACTGCTCTTCCAAAGGTGCAGAGTTCAAATCCCAGCAACCACATGGTGGCTCACAACCATCCTTAACAAGATCTGACTCCCTCTTCTGGAGTGTCTGAAGACAGCTACAGTGTACTTACATATAATAATTAATAAATCTTTAAAAAAAAAAGAAAAATAGTTTCACATTTTCTGGAATGGAGTTAGACATCAACGTCATCAGGAGTCATAAATTGTGTGTGTGTGTGTGTGTGTGTGTGACCAGATTATCTCACTCAGGATATTTTCAAGTTCCATCCATTTGCCTATGAATTTTCTGAAGTCATTGTTTTTAATAGCTGAGTATTATTCCATTGTGTAAATGTACCACATTTTCTGTATCAATTCCTCTGTTGAGGGACATCTGAGTTCTTTCCAGCTTCTGCCTATTATAAATAAGTCTGCTATGAACATAGTGAATCATGTGTCCTTGTTATGTGTTGGAGAATTTTCTTGTATATATGCCCAGGAGTGGTATAGCTGTGTCCTCAGGTAAAACTATTTCCTGTTTTCTGAGGAACTGCCAGACTGATTTCCAGAGTGGTTGTACCAGCTTGCAATTCCACCAGCAATGGAGGAGTGTTCTTTCTCCAAATCCTCGCCTGCTGTCACCTGAGTTTTTCATCTTAGCCATTCTGTGTAAGATGGTATCTCAGGGTCATTTTGGATTGCATTTTCCTGATGAGTAAGGATGTTAAACAACCATTCTCAATAATAAAATAACTTCTAGGGGAACCACCATCTCTGACGTCAAGTTATACTACAGAGCAATAGTAATAAACACTGCATGGTATTGGTACAGAAACAGGTAGGTAGATCAGTGGGATAGAGTTGAAGACCCAGAAATGAACCCACACATGTATGGTCACTTGATCTTTGACAAAGGAGCCAAAACCATCCAGTGGAAAAAGACAGCATTTTTGACAAATGATGCTGGTTCAACTGGTGGTCAGAATATAGAAGAATGCAAATTGACCTATTCTTATCTCCTCGAACAAAGTTCAAGTCCAAGTGGATCAAGGACCTCCAGAAAAAACCAGATATGATGAATCTAATAAAAGAGAAAGTGGGAAAGAACCTTGAACACATAGGCTCAGGGTAAAATTTTCTGAACAGAACAGCAATAGCTTATGTTTTAAGATCAAGAATTGATAAACGGGACCTCATAAAATTGCAAAGCTTCTATAAAGTGAAGAACACTGTCAATAGGACAAAATGGCAACCAACAGATTGGGAAAAGATCTCTACCAATTCTACATCTGATAGAGGACTAGTATCCTATAGGGCTTTTTAAGCGTAAAATCTACAAACATCTGTGCCAAGTTATTCCACCAATCAAGATTTAGGGATAGGGGATTATGTTAGGGACATATCTTTGTTGTACTCTTATCCTTCTTCCACTGGTTGGGGCATTCAACTGTGGCAGGGGACCTACCTTGTCTAATATTTATGTCTTAATTTGCCAACCACTATGTTACTTACCCATGTACATGCCTCTTTCTGCCAAGTAGGATGACAGTTCCCAGGGAGGTCTTGGATATTTAAACATTATTTGACTTTTACTCATTATTTGCTTTTTACTCAAAAAGCAAGTCATTATTTTAAATTATTTTATTATTATTTTATATTGGTATAGGTGTCTCTCTTATGTTGGCATTCATCCTAAGTACAGCTTATAAAAGCAAATACCATAACAGTTTATACACAGATGCAGGAAGTGCTGCTGAGAGGTTGGTTTAATGTCCAAGTTTATTATGGATAAGTACACAAAGCAATTCTAACTGACTTCTGTTGTGATTAGTTTCTTTCTTTCTTTTTTATTATTTTTATTTAATCTTTTATTATTTATTTATTTATTTATTTATTTTTACACTCCAGATTTTCTTCCCCTCCTGGTCTGCCCTCTGACTGTTCCACATCCCATACCTCTTCCCTGTCCCCTGTCTCCATGAGGATGTCCCCATCCCCACCCCAACCCTACCAGACCTCTAAACTCCCTTGGGCCTCCAGTCTCCTGAGGGTTAGCTGCATCTTATCTGACTGAATCTAGACTTAGCAGTCCTCTGCTATATATGTGTTGGGAGCCTCATATCAGCTCATGTATGCTTTCTGGCTGGTGGTTCAATGTTTGAGAGATCTAGGGTGTCCAGGTTAATAGAGACTGCTGGTCCTCCTGCAGGGTCACCCTCCTTATCTTCTTAAAGCTTTCCCTTAATCCACAGCCAACCACAGGGGTCAGTATCTTCTGTCCATTGGTTGGCTGCAAATACTTGCATCTGATTCTTTAAGCTGCTTGTTGGGTCTTTCAGAGGGCAGTCATGATAGGTTCCTCTTTTTGAGTGCTCTATAAGCTCGGTAATAGGGTCAGACCTTGGGTCCTCTCCTTGAACTGGAATCTACTTTGGGCCTGACCCTGGACCTTCTTTTCCTGAGGCTCCTCTCCATTTCTGTCACTGTAGTTCTTTCAGACAGGAACAATTATGGGTCAGAGTTTTGACTGTGGGATGGCAACCACATCCCTCACTTGATGCCCTATTTTTCTGCTGAAGAGGGCCTCTACAAGTTTCCTCTCCCCACTGTATGGCATTTCATCTAGGGCTCCTCCTTTTGACTCCTGAGCTTATCTTACCACCCAGGTCTCTGGTATATTCTGGTGGGTACCTTCTCCCCCCACCCCCCCAGACCTCCTACCTCCAGAGGTTGCCTGTTTCCATTCTTTCTGCTGGCCCTCAGGGCTTCAGTCCTTTTCCCTGACCCAATACCAGATCATGTTCCCTCCCCTCTTGTGATTGCTTTATTCTTCCTCTCAAGTGGGACTGAAGCATCCTCACTTGGGCCCTTCAGCTTGTTGACCTTTTTGATTTCTGTGGATTGTATCCTGTGTATTCTGTACTTTTTGTTTTCTAATATCCACTTATTAGTGATACATACCATGCATGTCCTTTTGGGTCTGAGTTACCTCACTCAGGATGATATTTTCTAGTTTCATCCATTTGCCTGCAAACTTATTATGTCCTCATTCTTTTTTTGTTTTATTATTATTATTATTATTATTATTATTATTATTATTATTATTATTATTTTCTTTATTTAGATTTCAAATGCTATCCTGAAAGTTCCCTATTACCCNCCCCCCNCCCCTGCTCCCCTACCCACCCACTCCCACTACTTGTCCCTGGCCTTCCCCTGTGCTGGTTCATATAAAGTTTGCAAGACCAAGGGGCCTCTCTTCCCAATGATGGCCGATTAGGCCATCTTCTGCTAAATATGCAGCTAGAGACACGAGCTCAGGGGGTACTGGTTAGTTCATATTTTTGTTGCACCTACAGGATTGTAGCACCCTTGAGCTCCTTGGGTACTTTCTGTAGCTCCTCCATTGGGGGCCCTGTGTTCCATCCAGTAGCTGTGATATCCTCATTCTTTATACCTGAATAGTATTTCATTGTGTAAATGAACCACATTTTCTTTATCCATTCTTTGTTGTAGGATATCTGGTTTGTTTCCAGCTTTTGGCTATCACAAATAAGGCTGCTATGAACAAAGTAGAGCACATATCCTTGTGGCATGTTGGGGGCATTTTTTGGGTATAAACCCAAGAGTGGTATAGTTGGGTCTTCAGGTAGATCTATTTACAATTTTTCTGAGGTACCTCCAGATCTCTCCATTTTTTTGAGATCTTCTATTTTTTTCTTGAGAGACTTGAAGTTATTGTCATACAGATCTTTCCCTTGTTTGGTTAGAGTTTCACCAAGATATGTTATATTATTTGTGACTATTACAAAGGGTGTTGTTTCCCTACTTTCTTCCTCTGCTCATTTATCATTTATATAAAGGACGGCTACTGATTTATTTGAGTTAATTTTATATCCAGCTACTCTGCTAAAGCTGCTTATCAGCTGTAGATGTTCTCTGGTGTACTAACTTATCATTTGCAAATAGTGATACCTTGACTTCTTTTCTGCCAATTTGCATCCCCTTGATCTCCTTTTGTTTTCTTATTGCTCTAAGTAGAACTTTGAATATTATATTGAAATACTAGATATATACTATATCTATGGGGAGAGAGGGCAACCTTTTCTTGTGCCTGATTTTAGTGGGATTGCTTCAAGTATCTCTATTTAATTTGATATTGGATGTTGGTTTGCTGTAAATTGCTTTTTATTATATCTTTAGGTATGGGCCTTGAGTTCCTGATTTCTTCAACACTTTTAATATGAAGGGGTGTTGTATTTTGTTAAATGCTTTTCAGCATCTAGTGAGATGATCATGTATTTATTTTCTTTGAGTTTCTTTACATAGCGGATTAAGTTAATGGATTTTTGTATGCTGAACCATCCTTTCAACTCTGAAATGAAGCCTCCTTTTTATGGTGAGTGATGGTTTTGATGTGTTTTGGATTTGGTTTGCTAGAATTTTATTGGATACCTTTGCATCAATATTCATAAAATAATTTGGTCTGAAATCCTCTTTCTTTGTTGGATCTTTGTGTGGTTTAGGTATCAGAAAAATTGGCTTCATAGTATGAATTAGATATTGTTCCTTATGCTTCTATTTCATCGAATAGTTTGAGGAGTATTGGGGTATTAGGTCTTCTTTGAAGGTCTGGTAGAATTCAATGCTAAAGCCATCTGGCTCTGGGCTTTTTTTTTGTGTGTGTGTGTGGGGGGCCCTTTTATGTTTGGAAGGTTTTAAATGACTTTTTCTATTTCCTTAGGGGATACGTGATTGTTTAGACAGTTTACTTGCTCTTGATTTATCTCTGGTATATTTTATCTGTCTAGAAAATCATCTATATCATCTAGATTTTCTAGTTTAGTTGTAATAGGATCTGATGGTTTTTTGAATTTCCTTAGTTTCTTTTGTTATGTCTCCCTTTCCATTTTTATTCTGTTAATTTGTTATTTTTTTTTTAAGTAGTTAGTTTGGCTAGGGGTTTATCTATCTTGTTGATTTTTTTCAAAGAACCAGGTTTTGGTTTTATTGATTCTTCTTTGTTTCTATTTGCTTGATTGAAGTCTAACCTTAATCTATGGTGATCTGATAAGATACATGGGGTTATTTCAGTCTCCTTGTATCAGTTGAGACTTGTTTTATGACTGATTTTATTGTTAATTTTGGTTCCATGAGGTGCTGAGAAGAAGGTATATTCTTTTGTTTTAAGGTGAAATGTTCTGCATATATATCTGTTAAATCCATTTGGTTCATAACCTTTATTAGTTTCACTGTGTTTCTTTTTAGTCTCTGTTTCAATGACTCATCTATTAGTGAGAGTGTGGTGTTCAAGTATCCCACAATTTTTGTGTGGGTTATAATGTGTACTTGAGCTTTAGTAAAGTTTCTGTAATGAGTATGTGTGCCCTTGCCTTTGGGGCATAGATGTTCAGAATTGAGACTTTCCCTTGGTGGATTATTCCTTTAATGAATATGAAGTGACCTTCTCCATCTCACTTGATAACTTTTGGTTGAAAGTCTATTTTATTGGATATTAGAATGCCAACTCCTGCTTTTTTCTTGGAACTATTTGCTTGCAAAACTTTTTTTTAAACAGACTTTTACTCTTATGTTGTGTCTGTTTTTGTCATTAATGTGCCTTTCATGTATGCAGAAAAATGCTGGATGCTGCTTGCATATCTAGTCTGTTAGCTTATGTCTTTTTTGGGGGGGGGGCAGAGGAGACTTGTTGGTATTGAGAGATATTAAAGAAAGAGTTTAGTTCCTGTTATGTTTCTTGTTGTAGGTGGCTTTTTGTATGTGTGATTCCCTCCTTTTGGTTTTGTTGTGAGATGATTATTTTCTTGGTGTTTCTTTTGAGTTGATATCCTCCTTTTGTTGGTGTTTTCTTTCTAGAATCCTCTGTAGGGCTGATTTTGTACATAGATATTGTTTAAATTTTGTTTCAAACTGTAATATTTTGTTTTCTTCATCTATGATGATTGAGAGTTTTTCAGTATATAGTAGCCTGAGCTGGCATTTGTGTTTTCTGAGGATGTGCATGACCTCTGTCTAGGCTCTTCTGTTGAGAAGTTTGGTCTTATTCTGATAGGTCTACCTTTATATATATTACTTGGCCTTTTTCTGTCACAGCTTTTCAAACTCTTTCTTTGTTCTCTGCATTTATTGCTTTGATTATTATGTGATAAGAGGATTTTTTCTCTGTTCCAATGTATTTGTTATTCTGTAGGCTTCATGTACATATATGGCTATCTCTTTCTTTAGGTTTGCTATGTTTTCTTCCATGATTCTGTTGAAAATGTTTTCTGGTCCTTTGACCTAGGAATCTTCTCTCTTTTCTATTCCTATTATTCTTAGGTTTCATTTTTGTGTGTGTGTTCTAGATTTCCTGGATGTTTTGGAAGTTTTTTATGTTTTGTATTTCTTTTGACCATTGTGTCAATATTTTCTATGGTGTCTTCAACATCTGAGATTCTCTCTTCTATTTCTTGTGTTCTGTTGTTGATGCTTGCATCTATAGCTCCTGACCTCTTTCCTAGATTTTTTATTTCCAGTGGTGCCACCATGTCTAATATCTTTATTGTTTCTACTTCCATTTTTATATCTTGGACTGCTTTGTTCAATTTCTTCACATATTTGATTATATTTTCCTCTATTTCTTTAAGACATTTATTTGTATCCTTTTTATGATTTTTCTACCTGTTTACCTGTGTTTTCCTGTATTTCTTTCAGTGAGTTTCTTATATCCTCCTTAAAGGACTCCATTTTCTTCATGAGATAGGATTTTAGGGCAGCATTCACATGTTTAGGTTTGTTGGAGTATCCAGTGCTTGCTGTGGTGGGAGAACTGGGTTCTGATAGTGCCAAAGAATATTGGCTTCTGTTGTTTATGGCCTTTGGCTTTCCTCTTGCCACCTGGTTATCTCTGCTATTAACTGGTCTAGTTGTCTCTGTCTGGATCCTTTCTCCTGTGTTCCTGGGTTTCTGCAGGTCTCCTAGGACACCTGTGGTCCTAGTTTCAACTGATCCCTGTGAGGCCTTCAGCCTGTGTGGTCTTCAGAGGGGCAGAAACCCTGATGATCTGCCCCAGCAGAAGGCCCAGGGAGGAAAGCAGGTGAAGTTTGATTGGAGCAGATGGGTCCCGAGTCTGCTGGTGTGCTTAGGGCTCCTGGCTGTTGAGGTTATTTTGTAGTATCCCTTTCTTGTTGCCCCGGGTGCAGCAGATCTCCTGGGAGTCCTTCAGACTCTGAAGTATTCAGAGATACAGATAACCCAAACTGGCCTGTAATTGTCTTCTGTATGGGTACACACACACACACACACACACACACACACACACACACAAACACACATACACAAATGCTTGCAAATAGATGTGCATCACAGAAATACACCAAAGATAATGTTTTTATTAGACTATTGTTAAATTTTAGGACTAATTTTTATTATTTTAAATTATATATGTACAAATATATAAGTTATTATATATAAATTTATATAATTTTATATACAATATATAAAATTTATAATAAATATATAAATTATATAAATGTATAGATTATATATGTGAATGCAGTAATTATGAAGTACAGAAAATGATGCTCTCTTGGATCCTCTAGAATTGACGTTCCTGATGGTTGTGAGCTGCTCAACATGAGTGGTGGAAATTGAGGTTGGGTTCTCTGAAAGAACAGTAAGTACTATCAACTTGTAAGCCTTCCCTCTAGCCCCCAGCTTTGCATTCTGATTAGCATTCTATTATCAAGAAATTGGTGTAGTATAATACATAATAAATGAAAACAGTTTGCCAATGTAGTTCATAAATTTATCCCAAAGTTTTTATATACAAGTTCATTGTTCATGTGTTCTAACAATTGCAGATGAGAGGCACTTGAAAAATGTAACAAACTGAGAGCTCTTGGCATCATTCCCTAAATAAGAGATCATAATGAATGTTTGCATTTAAACATACATATTTAAATTGATCTGCTATTATAAATATTCTGGGTCTGATTTAAAGTATAAGGGAAGGCTGAAGAGATGACCTACTGATTCACAGTCCTTGCTGTGCAATCTAAGAGTCCTGAATCTGAATTCTTGGAACTCAAATGTGTGGTAGCATGTGTCTGTAGTCACAGCACTGATAAAGCAAGTCAAAACTGGAGAAAGAAGCTCATTAACAACTAGCCTGGCATGCATAGTGGCAAACAAGAGACCTTGTCTTGAAGATAAGAGAAATAGCTAAGATTTCCCTATGACCCCTAAACACATGCTGCATCATGTGTGTACCTGTAGTCACATACATGCACACTAACACTCTCTCACACACAACAAACATAAAGTATAATAAGGGGTGTTTATAATTAAAATTGAAAGAGTGTTGTTTTATAGAAGAGACATGAACACCCCTAACTTTTATTCATTTATAGGGGAATTTAAATCCAGAATCCTGATGATACCATGGGATATGAGATGTGATCATTTGTCACTTACTCTTGCCATTGATTCATACAGTCCAAGACTGGCACAGATAATTTGATTATTTTTACATTTGTTTCAGACTCCTGAAAACTCCACAAGTTCCATGAATCATACAAGAAAATGTAAATTTTGTTAAACATTGTCAAAGTTATTTTTACCTTAGGACAAGGAAATTACCAACACATTCCTTTGACACAATGATCTCTCATACTTTAGCAGGAACCATGTTTTCATTACAAACTTTACTTGGAATTTTTAGCAAATTTCTCTTTTCTTTATCATTATGTCTATCTGTGTGTCACTGGATTTAGATTCAAGTCCACAGATAAAATAATTCAGGACCTGACCATAGCTAACACCCTTATGGTTTCCAAAGGAACCCCACAGACAGTGATAACATTTGGAGTCAAACATTTACTTTATGAATTTGCATGTATAGCCATTCTTTATAGTTACAGAGTGGACAGAGGTGTGTCAGTTGTAACAACCTGCATACTTAATGTCTTTCAGGTTATTAAGATGAGCCCTGTGGACTCCAGCAGCAAGGAGCTTAAAAGAAAAGCTCCCAAGTATGTTGGTGTCTCTATTTTACTTTGTTGGGTTCTATATATGTTGATAAACTTAATTTTCCCTATGTACACCCACTGCAATTTTAATTTCAAAAACATCATGTGGAAAAGTGATTCTGGGTACTGTTTTGCAGGGTTTCATGATGGAATTGAAAGTTCATTGTATATAGTATTGGTATTAAGTTTCATGCTTAGAGTTCATGTTCTGGTCTAGCACTACTATGATTTGCATACTTCACATGCACAGATGCAGTACATACACATGGCAAGGTTTTCTTCCAGACCCTCACCTGAGGCGAGAGCTATCCAAAATATCCTAACCTTGGTGTGTACCATTGTGTCTTTTTTTATACTCTCATCCACCTTTTATGCTTATATTGCTGTCTTTAATATTTCTTGTAAGAGGCTAATGAACACCTCTGACTTTATTTCTACATGTTTCCCAACCATCAGCCTTTTGGTTTTGGTGAACCATAAATCCACCATTTGAACTCTGGACCAAATTCAGATAATGTATCTGACACATGTAAAATTTGCCTTTTTAAACAAACTTGAGGTTTACCCAAAGAGCATTGTATAACTTAAGGAGAAATAAACAAGTTTTTAAAGACAGCCACTGAGGCTGGTTGAGATATTTCCTGCTGGTTGAATGCGAAACTCTAAATGCCAGACTGTCTTACAGTGAGTAGGTCATGTATTATCATGACAACAATGACAGTTATAATGTATCCTATGAAAAATTAAATAGCTCTAGTTTAATATTAAGAACTTTGTTGTAGATATAATGTATGAAATGAGTGGCAAATATTCTTTGAGTCATAAAATTCATTCTGATAAATCTGTGAAGTATCTAAAAGTTTCAAAAGAACTGGTCTTAGTTGGTTTCTTGGACCTACTAAGTTTCATACACTTATGCTTCTTACAGATTTTTTCTTACATGAAAACAATGTGTTGTTCATGACATTTGTGGGCTAGTTTTGCTACAAGTTTCTGTCAAGAGGTTGGCATTTCTGTAGTTAGTGGTGTGGCTCAGTAGTTATACAAACATGAGTACCTCAGTTAAGATCCTAAGGGCCTATATCAAAGACAGTGATGGTGGTATCTGTTCACAATCTCAGTGCCAAGGGAGGGGGCTGGTAGACTGCAGCTCTTTGGCCAGCCATTGTAGCCAGAATGGTACACAAGACATGACTAAAGAAGATATGTAGCAACTTCTGTACTTTACATTCATTTTTATGGACAAGTGAATGGAAACCCCTGAACATGCATATGCAAACATGCACACACACACACACACACACACACACACACACACAAACACATGTGCAATAACTTCTTAGTTTTACCACTTATCTCCTACCATGGTGCTCAGCCATACCTTAGGCCCAAAGCAAGAGACCCAGTAAATACGGACTTAATTTTGAAAATATGAACCAAAGCAAATCATTTTCACCTGTTGTATTTTATTTATCCATATTTTAATATAGCAGGAGAAATGGCCTAAATTTTATTTTATAAGCACCAAACAAACTGGGTGAGGATTGTGGTTCACTTACTAAAGACCAGTATACTAAACTGAGATTGTCCATTTGTTTTCTGGAAAGAATATTAAATCACATATATTTCTCTGCTTGTATGAGAAATGTTCCTTATGGGCTCATGTATTTGAACAGTTGATTCCCATCTTGTGGTGCTGTGTGGGGACATTGTGAATCTTTTAGGACACAGAGGCTTGTTGGAGAAAGTATATTACTAGATGAAAACTTCAAGCTTTTATGACCTTGTCTACTTACTATTCTCCCTCAGTTTTCTGTCATCCAGATGAACCCATGCCACCGCTGTCATGATTTCCCTTCAGGGATGTCCTGTATCTTTGATGGAACTGTGAATTTTAATTCATATACAGGTGGAACAAAGGATAAAATATCAAAGTTCCTTAAAGAAATACAGAATAACACAGGCAATCAGGTAGAAGCTCTTAAGGAGGAAACACAAAAATCCCTTAAAGAATTACAGGAAAACATAACCAAACAGGTGAAGGAATTGAACAAAACCATCTAGGTTCTAAAAATGGAATTAGAAACAATAAAGAAATCACAAAGGGAGACAATTTTGGAGATAGAAAACCTAGGAAAGAGATCAGGATTCATAGACACAAGCATCACCAACAAAATAGATATAAGAGATAAAAGAGAGAATCTCAGGTGCAGAAGATACCATAGAAAATTTTGACACAACAGTCAAGGAAAATGCAAAATGCAAAAAGGGCATAACCCAAAACATCCATGAAATCCAGAACACAATGGGAAGACCAAACCTGAGGATAATAGGTATATAAGAGAGTGAAGATTCCTGACTTTATGGGCCTGTAAATGTCTACAACAAAATAGCAGAAGAAAACGTCCCTAACCTAAAGAAATAGATGCCCATTAACATACAAGATGCCTACTGAATACCAAATAGATTGGACAAGAAAAGAAATTCCTCCAGTCACATAATAATAAAAAAAAACCCAAATGCACAAAACAAGAAAGAATTTTTATTTTTATTTTTATTTTTTATTAGATATTTTCTTTATTTACACTTCAAATGCTATCCTGAAAGTTCTCTATACCCTCCCCCTGTCCTGTTCCCCTCCCCACCCACTGCTGCTTCCTGGCCCTGGCATTCCCCTGTACTGGGGCATTTAAAGTTTGCAAGACCAAGGGGCCTCTCTTCCCAATGATGGCCAACTAGGCCATCTTCTGCTACATATACAGCTAGAGACACGAGTTCTGGGGGGTACTGGTTAGTTCATATTGTTTTCCACCTATAGGGTTGCAGATCCCTTCATCTCCTTGAGTACATTCTCTAGCTCCTTCATTGGGGGTCCTGTGTTCCATCCTATAGTTGACTGTGAGCATCTACTTGTGTGTTTGCCAGGCACTGGCATAGCCTCACAAGAGACTGCTATATCAGGGTCCCTAAGAAAGAATATTAAAAGCAGTAAGGGAAAAAGGTCAAGTAACATATAAAGGCAGACCTATTAGATTATACCAGATTTCTCTCCAGAGGCTATAAAAGCCAGAAGATCTTGGGGAGATGTCATACAGACCCCAAGAGAACACAAATGTCAGCCCAGGCTACTATACCCAGCAAAAATCTCAATTACTGTAGATGGAGAACCCAAGATATTCCACCTCAAAACAAATTTACACAGTATATTTTCATAAATCCAGCCCTTCAAAGGATAATAAAAGGAAAACTCCAACACAAGGAGGGAAACTACACCATAGAAAAAGTAAAAAAAAAAAAAAAAAAAAAACAAAACTTCTTTTAACAAACCAGAAAGAAGATAGCCACATAAACATAATTCCACCTATAATAACAAAAATAACAGGAAGTAACAATCATTTTTCTTTAATAGCTTTTAATATCAATGAACTCAATTTCCAAATAAAAATTCATATACTAATGGACTGGATACATAAACAGAAGCCAATATTTTGCTGCATACAGGAAACCCTCCCCAGTGACAAAGACAGACAGTACCTCAGAGTAAAAGGCTGGAAAATAATTCTTCAAGCAAATAGTCCCAAGGAAAAAGCTGGAGTAGCTATTCTAATATTGAATAAAATCGAATTTCAATCTAAAGTTATCAACAACGGTAAGGAGGGCACTTCATACTCATGAAAGGTAATATATACTAAGACGAACATTCAATTCTGCACATCTATGCTCCAAATGCAAGGGCATCCACAATCATTAAAGAAACTTTAGTAAAGTTAAAAGCACTCATTGCACTGCATACAATAATACTGGGTGACTTCAATTTCCCATTCTGGAAACAGAAACTAAACAGAGACACAGTGAAACTAACAGAAGTTATGAACCAAATGGATTTAACAGATTTCTATAGAGTATTTTTTCCTAAAACAAAAGGATATACCTTCTTCTCAGGACCTCAGGGTAATTTCTCCATAACTGACTATATACTTGTTCACAGAACAGGCCTCAACAGATATAAGAAGACTGAAATCATTCCATACATCCTATTGGATCACCACGTACTAAGGCTGGTCTCCAATAACAACATAAACAATAGAAAGCCCACATACACATGTAAGCTGAACAACACTCTACTCAATGATAACCCGGTCAAGGAAGAAATAAAGAAAGAAGTTTAAGACTTTTTAGAGTTTAATGAAAATGAGCCACAACATACCCAAACTTATGGGACACAATAATAGCAGTGCTAAGAGGAAAAAGTATAACTCTGAGTAGCTCAAAAAAAAAAAAAAAAAAACTGGAGAAAGCATACACTAGCAGCTTGACAGAACATCTGAAAGCTCTAGTACAAAAAGAAGCAAATTCACCCAAGAGGAGAAGGTAGGAAATATGCGAACTCAAGGCTGAAATCAACCAAGTAGAAACAAAAAGAACTACACAAAGGATGAACAAAACCAGAAGCTTGTTCTTTGATAAAATCAACTAGATAGATAAACCCTTAGCCAGAATAACCAGAGGGCACAGACACAGTATCCAAATTAACAAAATCAGAAATGAAAAGGGAGACATAACAACAGAAACAGAAACTGCGGAAATCCAAAAAATCATCAGATCACACTACAAAAGCCTATTTTCTTTTTTTTTTTTTCTTTTCTTTTTTTTTGGGCAGGATTTTTCTTTTTTCTTTTCTTTTTTTTCCCAATTTTTATTAGGTATTTACTTCATTTACATTTTAAATGCTATCCCCAAAGTCCCCTATACCTTCCCTCCTGCTCCCCTACCCACCCACTCCC
>NC_034610.1:16458589-16480450 GCF_900095145.1 Mus pahari | reverse complement strand
TACTTTCTCTAGCTCCTCTATTGGGGGCCCTGTGTTCCATCCAATAGCTGACTGTGAGCATCCACTTGTGTGTTTGCCAGGCACTGGCATAGCCTCACAAGAGACAGCTATATCAGGGTCCTTTCAGCAAAATCCTGCTGGTGTATGCAATAGTGTCTGCATTTGGTGGCTGATTATGAAATGGACCCCTGGGTGGAAAAAGCCTATTTTCCATAAAACTGGAAAATGTGGATGATATGGAGAATTTTCTAGACAGATACCAGGTAACAACGTTAAATCAGGATCAGATAAATGATCTAAAGAGTCCCATATTGCCTAAAGAAATATAAGAAATCATTAATAGTCTCCCAAACCAACCAACCAACCAACCAACCAACCAACCAACCAACCAACCAACCAACCAGGAATAGATGGGTTTAGTGCAGAGTTCTATCAGACCTTCAAAGAAGATATAATACCAATGATCTTCGAACTATTTCACTAAACAGAAAGAGAAGGACCACTATCCAATTCGTTCTATGAATCCAAAATTACTTTGATACCTAAACCTCACAAAGACCCAACAAAGAAGGAAAACTTTAGACCAGTTTCCCTTATGAATATCAATGCTAAAATACTCAATAAAATTCTTGCAAACTGAATCCAAGAACACATCAAAATGATCGTCCATCATGATCAAGTAGGCTTCCTCCCAGGGATGCAGGGATGATTCAGTATATGGAAATGCATCAATGTAATCTACTACATAAACAAACTGAAGGAAAAAAAAAACACATGATCATCTCATTAGATGCTGAGAAACCGTTTGACAAAATCAAATACCTTTTCATGATAAAAGTCTTGGAAAGATCAGGAATTCAAGGCCCATATCTAAACAGAATAAAGGCAATATACAGCAAAGCTAAAATCAAACTAAATGGAGAGAAACTTCAAGCAATCCCACTAAAATCAGTGATTAGACAAGGATGCCCATTCTCTCCCTACCTACTCAATACAGTACTTGAAGTCTTAGCCAGAGCAATTAGACAACAAAAGGAGATCAAAAGGAATACAAATGGAAAGGGAAGAAGTCAAAATAATCACTATTTGTAGATGATATGATAGTATATATGCTACCCCCAAAGTTCCACCAGAGAACTCCTAATCCTGATAAACAACTTTAGTGAAGTAGCTGGATATAAAATTAAATCAAACATATCAGTGGCCTTTCTTTACACAAAGGATAAACAGGCTAAGAAAAATATTAGGGGGCTGGTGAGATGGCTCAGTGGGTAAGAGCACCCGACTGCTCTCCCGAAGGTCCGGAGTTCAAATCCCAGCAACCGCATGGTGGCTCATAACCATCCGTAACAAGATCTGACGCCCTCTTCTGGAGTGTCTGAAGACAGCTACAGTGTACTTACATATAATAAATAAATAAATCTTAAAAAAAAGAAAAATATTAGGGAAAGAATACCCTTCACAATAGTCAAAAATAATATAAAATACCTTGGTGTGACTCTAACTAAGCAAGAGAAAGATCTGTTTGATAAGAACAAGTTTCTGAAGAAAAAAATCAAAGTTCTCAGAAGATGGAAAAATCTCTTGTGCTCATGGATTGGCAGGATTAATATAGTAGAAATGGCTATCTTGCCAAAAGCAATCTACAGATTCAGTGCAATCTCCATCAAAATTCCAACTCACTTCTTCACAGAGGTAGAAAGGGAAATTTGCAAATTCATCTGGAATAACAAAAACCTAGGATAGCAAAAACTACTCTCAACACTTAAAGAACCTCTGGTGGAATCCCAGTCCCTGACCTGAAGCTATACTACAGAGCAATTGTGGTAAAAACCTTCCTATTGCTTCAATCCTTAATACAGATCTTCATGTGGTGTCTCCAACCATAAATTCATTTTCATTGCTATTTTTTTAGATTTTTGATTCAGGATTTCTCTGTGTAGCCCTGGCTGTCCTGGAACTCACTGTGTAGACCAAGCTGGCCTGGAACTCAGAAATCTGCCTGCCTCTGCCATCCAAGTGCGGGGATTAAAGGTGTGAGTTACCCCTGCATGTTTCATTGGTAATTTTAATTGTAACATTGCTACAGTTATGAGTACTAATGTAAATATCTGGTACATATTGTATCTGATATGAGATCCCTGTGTAAGTGTCCTTTGTCCCACCAGAAGCATCATGACTGACACATTGATAACCACTGTTTTAAAGTGAAAAAATATTCTGAATTCTGTTTTTTCCTTTTTTTTTCAATTACATTTATTTCTCAGGTAATGAATCTTGATTCACTCTCTCTTCTCCTACCATTTCTTCCCTACTTCCTATCACATTTTCATTTACTCTCTTTCTGTCTGCAATTATTAAAACCACACGATTTCTAAGAAATCAACAATAAAATATAATATTAAATATAATTTGTATAGAAAACTAACACATTGAGAGGTCAATTAGTCTGTAGTACTTTAAGAAAGTACATACTTGTAGCCTTTAGCATACTTGCATTTTAATATTTTGTATAGCTTTGAGCAAATGTTCTGCTATATGCAAAATCCCGAGATGGATCTGAAATTCACTCAGTTAATTGATGAACAAGATGCAATGAGCCATTTATTCTTAAATGTGGAATTTTGGAGAGTTTATTTTATAGAACTGTAGAAGAAGAGTGGAAATCTCAGGAGCAGAAAAATAAGAGACATTAGGGTGGAAATGATTATCAACATGTACAAGTGTTCAGTTATAATGTATCAATTTTCTGTCAGGAGAGATGGCTCAAGTACTTTTACTGTGAAATCCATGTAGATGAGAGTTTTACCTCCAAACCTTTCTAACCTAATTGAAGCTTCATGAACCTATATTTACTGAGAAATATACAGTAGGATCTCTGAGCCTGTCTGACCAGTCAGTCTAGCTAAACCCATGAGCTTTAGGTTCTCTGAAACATACACTCACAAAGATGTGCAAATTCTGAGGCTCTAAAGTTACATTTCTGGCTATGCTTATTGTTTCTTGAATGTGAAATAAGTTAAGAGAGATATTGTTTGTGATAGCCAGAAGCTGGAATCAACCCAGATGTCCCCACAACAGACAAGTGTACACAGAAAATGGGGTTCATTTATACAACGGAGTACTACTTAGCTATTAACAATTAGGACATCCTAAGTTTTGCAGGTAAATTGATGGAAGTAGAAAATATCATCCTGAGTGAGGTAACTCAGTCCTAAAAGGATATGCATGGTATGAACTCACTAATAAGTGGATATTAGCCAAAAATATACAGAAGGTCTAGATACAGTCAATGGAACTCAAAAAGGTTTACAAGCCTAAGGCCCCAAAATAGGACACCTCAATCCCATTTGGGAGGGTTTAGAAAGCAATCACAGTATGTGTGAGGGAGGGAGAGATCTTGGTCACTACGGAGTCCAGGGGGCAGGGAGAGGGGAACATGATCAGGTATTGGCTGGGAGGAACAAGACTGAAGCCCCGAGGACCAGGAGAAAGAATGGAACCCAGCCACCTTGGAAGGTATGAGGTGGGTAGACCCTCCACAATGTTAGAGACCTGGGAGGGGAAAGTCTCTCAGGATTCAAAGGGAGGGACATTAGCCGAAAGGTCCTACAGTGGGAGAGGGAACTTTTAGAGTCCACCTCTAATAGAAAGACAGGACATTAAGAGGAGGGATGGGGTTGTCACCCCACAGTCAAAAACTCTGATTCAGATTTTTTTCTGGTGGAAAGCATTGCAGTGACAAAAATGGAAAAGAGCCTGAGGTAAATGAGGTCCAATGACAGACCCAAATTGGGATCAAGCTCGAGGGGAGGTCCCTAGCCCTCACACTATTACTGATGCTATGGTGTGGGCACTTAAATGTTCCTATCATGACTACCCTATGAAATTCCCAACATGCAGCTAAAAGAGTCATATTCAGATATTTATAACTCAGCAGTGGACAGAATCTGGTGACCCTTGTGGTTGAATTATGGAAAAGCTGGAAGAAGCTCAGGAGGAGGGTGACCCTGTAGAAGGACTTGGCAGTCTCAACTAATGTGGAACCCTGAGATTTCTCAGACAGTGGTCCACCAACCAAGAAACATACACCACTGATATGAGGACCCCAACACATATACAGCAGAGGACTGCTGTGTCTGGACTCATTAAGAGAAAATGCACCTAATCCCTAAAAGACTGGAGGCCCCAGGGAGTGGGGTGGTCTGGTTGGGTGGGGGAATATGGAGTGAGGACATCCTTGTGGAGATGGGGGTAGAAGATTTGGGATATGAAGCTGCTAGATGGTGGACCAAGAGGAAGATAAAATCTGGATTGTAATAAATATTAAATAATATTTTAAAAAGTATAGATCTTAAAAACTTGTTTTTCAAAAATGGGCTTTAGAGTTATGGTTTTAAGAGTTTCTATTGCTATGATAAAACAGCTTGACAAAAATCAGTTTGGGGAGGAAAGGATTCATGTTTATCTTACACTTCCAAGCAATATTGTATCACTGATGGAAGGAAGGGCAAGGACTCAAGGCAGTAAACTAAAGTCAAGGACTGAAGCAGAAGCCATGGAGGAAAGATGTTTACAGGCTTTCCCCACCTGGCTTGCCCATCCTGCTTTCTTATACCCAAGAATAATAACTCCCAAGGTATTACATCATTCACTGAGAGCAGGACCTTCTCATGTCACACATTAATCAAAAAAATGCCTGACAGACTGACCATAGAACAATCTGTCAGTGGCATTTTCTTAACTGAGGTTATCTTTTTTCAAATTACTCTAGCTGTGTTGTTGACACAAAACTACCAGTACATAATGTCACATAATTTGTTTATAGTAATCAAATTTTCATTGAATATATGAACATATATATATGTACATATATATATATCATATAGGCATATATATGTAGGAAATGATCACAAGATATAATATAAAAATGAAATTTCAGTTTTAATCATACTTCAATAAATGTAGAATAGTGTTGGCTGTAAAAAAATCCAAGAATTCATAGAAGTCAGCCTAAATGTTAGTTGCTTGTTTACTATACTTACAAGCCGACTGTTTTCTATTAGTCAAATCCTATTATGTGTCTGAATATTTTCTGTTCACAGCATATGGGTAATTAAACCATTTGACTATCTTCATTTGTAGTTTTTTTTTAGCAAGAGAAGTAGCTAAGAAAAAAATTATCCAATAAAGTTTAGCCTGTTGGTGTAGTAAAAGGGAAGATAAATATCATCAAAATATATTGTAAACCAAAGCATTTCTTTACAAAGTATGACATTATTTATAAAAGTTGATTAATACTGTTTAAGTGACAAAATGTAAGATATGGAAAAATATACTTCATAATTCATTCACTATTTGTAGTTTTACAAGTTAGTTCATGAATACCCGCCACCTGCTTTTGTTCCATGATTGAGTATACATATGTAATTGTATAAAATACATACATTATTCAAACCATAAAATCTTGATGTTACTGATATCAGTAGGACATTCTGTTTCCTGCACAGGCAGAACATAGTGAAGGCTAACAGAGTTAATTGGAGATCACCAGAAAGGGACTCACAGTTGGAAAACATGCAGCAACTACTGAAGCCATTTTCACCCATAGTGAGGTTGGATTATGGAAAAGAGCCAAATTAATTTGCAAAAGGCAAGAAATTGTGTGAAAAAAGACAAAGGTGCTTACCAAGAGCAGAATGGTCTTGGTGGCTCTGAACTCAGCGGAGGACCTGAAGGAAAAGGTGCTCCTATGAATGTGCTTCATTCTCTGCCTATGTTTGTAGAGAATGCAAACCATGTAGCTGCTGGACCAAAGCATCAGCACCATGAACATCACATCAGGAATAGAGAGAAATACTGCACTGATAATGTCACTGACATCGTCATGATGAAATGTAGAACAGAAATCATATACTCTTAGGCGTGAAATGTTCCTATTGTCTTGTCTTGCTGTCATGTACATGGGAAAAGCTATATTTACTATGAATGACAGGACCCAGCTCATGTACACACAAGAAGCAATGTAACTGGGAGACTTGACTTTAAGCTGTGTCCACCTGGAAGCATTTAGACTGATGGTGATGGCCTGGAAGACACTCAGAAAGCAGGTGCTGCCGATGGAAACACTCCTCCCTATTCTATGAAGATAGAAGGTCAGTTTGCAACCAATGTCATTGAGGAAGCTTTTCAACCCAAATGTAGACACAGTATGGGGAATTCCTTTACACAGTAGAGTTAAGAAGTTGGCTACAATCAAGTGCTGCAGAATCCAGTCTGTGAACTTTAGTCTGCACCCCACGTAGTAAAGCATCAGATAATGGTAGGCTAAGAAGGAGTTGCCCAAGATCCCAACTACAGTCTGTGATAAGAAGATCACACTTATTATAATGTCACCGTTTTCCATGCTCTCAAAATTTATGGTCTTAATAGTTCTGAGATGGGAAGGTGAGACATAGGCTGTATACACTATACTATTTCCTATATTCTATATTCATAATTAGGCTTATGCAGAAGGCTCCCTTTATTATTTACAGGGAGTTATAAAACTTCATTATAGTCCCAGAGTGTATCATGTATCATTCCTAGTTTTGAATGATGTGTATACCACTTAGTCATTATTTATATGAGCAGAAGCTTCTGCTCTAGGTTCAGATAAGCAGATGAGGAAAAATAAGATAAACTCCTGTAAGTCAAGTATTCATACATCCATGCTTCGTTATTTTTGAAAGTGAGGACTTTAAGTGCACAAAATTTATAGATACGTTACTGGAATCCACAACTACCTGAAAAATCATTAAATATATTTGTAAATTCAACATCCTCTTATATTTTATATGAATTACATATTTTATATTTTCAAAGTTACTGATATTCTATAATTTTGTAGTTAAAATTTCCATGCTTGTGTACATGATTTTTGCAGGATGAAATATCAATTTCTAGTGAACCCTGGGAATTTTTATGTACAGCAGGAATTACAGTCTCAGAAGAAGTATGTAAAACCATGAACATGTCCCAAATTTTCAAAGCAGCCTAATAATTTATTTATACTCATGATAGTAAAGCAAATAAAATGATATCATAAGAGAAACCAATAATATTCTCATACCATATATTAATTTTCAGAAAGAAAGTAAGCACTAGTTAAAAGAGTATGGATCACAAAATTACGATTGTGGACGTGATGGTATAATTCAGTGCTACCTGGTACCTGAAGCAGTGAACTCTGTACAGGATTGTGAGGTTTGCAAACCACCCAACTCCAGCATAATGTGTACCCACTGCCTTTTGTCAGCATCATGTTTTGTGATTTTTAACCAAGGAAGAACTTGTCTCTAGAGAGATGGGTCAGTATTCAAGAGCACTGTCTTCTCTTTTAGAGAACCTGAGTTTAGTTCTCAGTACTAATGGTAGCTTACAAACAACTATATCTAGTTTTAGGGTTCCAAGATCCTCTTCTGGCCTTTGGACATTCAAGGCACATATGTGATGCACAGTTGGACTTCATGCTTACACACACACACACACACACACACACACACACACACACACATACACACACACACACACACATACACTCACTAAAAAAATAGAATAAATTTCCACCTTTAGTCTCCTAAAATTAAAAAACAAACTATAGCATACCTTAGAAAATTCATCAGGTTCATAGCTATATTTTAACATGTAAAGAAACTCAATTCACTCCTTCACATCATCATATACTCAACGGTCAAATTCATCCAATATTTATATATTTCTGTTCAAAGGTAGAATCTGAACATATGTGAAAATAAGATAGACCACATCTGACTGTCAGAGTTTGGATTGGTAATCAATAGGTCTTATTCTTATGAAAATTTTCTGAAGATACTTTAGGAGGGAACAGACTTCATTATGATCACAGACTATACTCTCTTCAGAGAATATGAAGTCCCTTTCTTCATCAATGGCCTCATGTTTCAAATTGAAGACTATCTTTTCAAGCAATCTACCTTTGGCTATGCTGTCAACTTGGGATTTCATGGTTCATTTACCTTCTACCCTCTCTCTGAAGAATACCTCTTGAAACTGTAGAGTCAGATCATCCATAGAAAAGATTCTCAGGATCATGGCTAAGAAGTAGAATGATGATAAATCAAGTTCTCAGCACCTTGTATTCCAGGTTTTATTATCCTTTGAAATAAATCACAAAAATTCCAGTGAAGGACTCATAAATGTAAGAATCTCAGAGACTGTGCTATGTGTGTATTACCTTATGTACATTTTGTCTATATCCTGAGTCTATGATTCAGATGCTTCTCCAATTGCTAGTTGTCATGTGACATAGTTCAATTCCAAGCTGAGTTTTATGGAAGTTATGCCTAGCTAGAGTCTAAAGATGGGTTTTCTTTATGGACTCTGACTCACAGACTCCTCTGGATGCATTCAAAGTGCTGTTTCTCTTGCCAGGATGCTGATCTTTGTGCAAAGGTCTTATGGACCCTGAAATATACTAGAGGGAGGAAGCCAGTATCTGAGATATGGACATATAATTCTATGACCTCACCTCCCTTCAGACACGCAATTAAAATTTCACCTTCAGTAGTAATGGGTACCCAACTTTGCATGAAGCAGGGTGAAACTTTTCTGAGTATCTTTTTTCCCAGTTTTCTTGCATCATAAACTTTTTTTTGGCTATCATCTCAATGAAATGTAGCAGTTTGTTGTGATTGTTATATTCTTATGTCCCTGCAGACTGATAAGGGTGATGAAATTCCTTGGTATGTCTTGCAAACATGACCAAGGCACATTTGCATTAATCCATTTCTGATTACCTGAGGTGTCATTGAACCAAATTCAATTTATCCATTCCTTAAATGAAAGTTCTGTCTCATTAATTGTAGAGGAGAAATTCAGTGATAGAAACATCTTATTTGTATCTTTTAAGTTTTTCAGGACAGGATGTGAATAATTTACATTCACCTTGGTAAATGTTGAGATCAAATGTTGTCTTTGAGGTTAATTGTTTTTATTTCACTTTTACAACTGAAGAAAGCATCACTTATCAGTACTGGTTGATATCAGTAACAAGAGGGAAACAATATATTCCATACAAGAAACAGAATTTTCTGAAAGTACATATTCCAAGACAATGGAGCAGGATAATATAACTCTTCTTCTGGGCTCTTGAAAGAAATCACACTGATCCCATTGGACTACTAAACTAGATGTGACTGATGTTATTTTCTTCATTTATTATCAGTACTCTACCTGTGGTAAATATACATTTACATGCTCCCAGGAATTATTAGCAACAATAATTGACATCTTGATAGAATGAGAAGAACCAAAGATCTGCTTCTTTTTAGAAGCTGCACGGTGAAATAAGAGATAGAGGTAGCCATGTAGATGTAGCTAACTATGCCTGTGCTATATTGGATGGTGTCACTTCATGTTGTAGTGTTAGTTGCATGTTCCCTGAAAAAACTGATAAGCCATGCAATTAATTTGAGCTACTGAACATGAAACATTTTTAGTTGGGTATCAGAACACCAATTTTCCTCCTATTGGCATGGGATGACACATTCTATGAAGAGTGTTGACTGCCCCAGTAATACAGGGATGTCAATAAAGCAGCAGATTCACCAAAAGACATGTTGCAATTCTTAAAAGCAGCACATTAGGGACAATATTGCAGGTTGTAGTGATTATTGCATGTACTTTGTTCTGGGTAATACAGTAAAGAACAGAAGCTCATATGTCTGCCAAAAAACATGAATACTGAAGAAGGAAGTAGCTACAATGGGTAATGTTCACTTGTGTGCTAACCTCTGAAAAAGCTTCTGAATTGTCAGGAAAGTAGGAAAATGACCATATCTAGTTGTCCTTTCACTTCTTTTATGGGTAGAAATATAAGAATTTAATGAAAGAGTGCTGAGTTATGTACAAAATATACATCCATTAAAATACTCAAGCATATAAAATAATAATTAGGAGAATCAAGGACACATACTCCACTGGGTTCCTCACATCCTTATTTATAATAGCCAGAAGCTGGAAAGAACCCAGATCTCCTTCAACAGAGGTTGGATACAGAAAATGGGGTACATTTACACAATGGAGAACTACTCAGCTATTAAAAACTATGAAACCATAGGCAATTGGATGCAACTACAAAATATCATCCTGAATGAGGTAACCCAGTCACAAATGGAATATACATGGTATGCATTCACTGAAAAGTGGATATTATCTCAAAAGTTCTGAATACTCAAGATACTATTCACAGACCACATGAAACTCAAGAAGAGGGAAGACCAATGTGTGGGAGTTTTGGTTCTTCTAAGAAAGGAGAACACCCTCATTGAAGTAGGGAGAGGAGAGATGGGATAGGGGGTTTCTGGGAGGGGAGAAACTGGGAAAGGGGATAACATTTGAAATGTAAATAAAGAAAATATCCAATAAAAATTAAAAAAATAATAATTAAGAGAATCGCCCTCCTATTTATAATCACCAAACCCAGACACTGTTGTGGATGCCAACAAGTGCTTGCTGACAGGAGCCTGATATAGCTCTCTCCTGAGAGGCTCTGCCAGTGCCTCACAAATACAGGAGTGAATGCTCACAGCATTCATTGACTGAGCATAGGATCCTCAATGAAGAAGCTAGAGAAAGGACCAAAGGAGCTGAAGGGGATTGTAGCCTCATAGGAGGAAAAACAATATGAACTAGCCTGTAATCTGAGAGCTCCCAGGGACTAAAAAACCAACCAAAGAGTACAGATTGTGGGACTCATAACTCCAGCTTCATATGCAACAGAGGATGGCCTAGTTGGTCATCAATGGGAGGAGAGGCCATTTGTTCTATGAAGGATCTATGCCTCAGTATGGTGGAATGCCAAGGCCAGGAAGCAGGAGTGGGTGGGTGGGTTAGCAGGGGGAGGGGGAAGAGAGTGGTAGAAGGGTGTTTTTTGTAGGGAAACCAGGAAATGGGAGAACGTTTGAAATAAAGAATATATCCAATAAAAAAATAATTTAACGTGTAAGAAAGATCAATTAGAAACAAGGTAAACACTGCTTATACGTGCTAATTACTGAAAATAAAAATTTCAAGAACAACAGTAGCAACTAACCAGTCCCCTCAGAGCTCCCAGGGACGAAGCCACCAATCAAAGAGCATACATGGGCTGGTGTGTGGCCCACACTACAAATGTAGCAGAAGACAGCCTCTGTCTAGCCTCAGTGGGAGGGGATGCACTTGGTCCTGTGGAGACTTGATGTTGCAGAGAAGAGGGGTCAGGAGCACTCTCTTACAAGGGAAGGGGAAGGGGTGCTTTTGATAGGGGGATAAGAAAAGGGACAACATTTGAAATGTAAATAAATAGAATAATTAAAAATAACCAACCAAAAGAAGGGCTATTTGTTTTAAAGGGTTACTGCTGGGTAAGATGGTGCACACCTTTAAACCCAGCACTCAGGAGGCAGGTGCAGGTGGATGTCGATGATTTTTAAACCAGCCCAGTCTATTTAGTGAAATGAGTGAGATTTTGCCTCCAAATAAAACAAACAAAAGCAAAAAAAAAATTCAAAAACAACAACAATACAAAACAAAAAACCCCAAAAGTCCAAAACCAAACCAAACAAAATAACAACAACAAAAAGAGAATCATCAGGGATAGGAAGAATTTGTTAAAACTTCCAAGTGGTGGTTTTCTTTCTTTCTTTCTTTCTTTCTTTCTTTCTTTCTTTCTTTCTTTCTTTCTTTCTTTCTTTCTTTCTTTCTTTCTTTCTTTCTTTCTTTCTTTCTTTCTTTCTTTCTTTCTTTCTTTCTTTTTTTGAACATTCTTTTTTAAATTCTTGTTTTATTAGATATTTTCTAAATTTACATTTCAAATGCTATCCTGAAAGTTCCCTATACCCTCCCTCCCTGCTTGTGGACGTTGTACATCGTGGTGCGCACTAGGCTCCGCACCACGATGTACAACGTCCACAAGAAGTCTTGCTGGCATGTGCAATAGTGTCTGTGTTTGGTGGCTGATGATGGGATGGATCCCTGGGTGGGGTAGTCTCTGGATAGTCCATCCTTTCATCTTAGCTCCTAACGTTGTCTCTGTAACTCCTTTCATGGGTATTTTGTTCCCTATTCTAGGGAGGAATGAAGTATCCACATGTTGGTCTTCCTTCTTCTTGGTTTTCTTGTGTTTTGCAAATTGTATCTTGGGTATTCTAGGTTTCTGGACTAATATCCACTTATCAGTGAGTGCATATCTACTGAGTTCTTTTGTGACTGGGTTGTCTCATTAAGGATGATATCCTCCAGATACATCCATTTGCCCAAGAATTTCATAAATTCATTGTTTTTAATAGCTGAGGAGTACTCCATTGTGTAAATGTACCACATTTTCTGTATCCATTCCTCTGTTGAGGGACATCTGGGTTCTTTCCAGCTTTTGGCTATTATAAATAAGGCTACTATGAACATAGTGGAATATGTGTCCTTATTACCAGTTGGAACATCTTCTGGGTACATGCCCAGAAGAGGTATTGCTGGATCCTCTGGTAGTACTATGTCCAATTTTCTGAGGAATCACCAGACTGATTTCCAAAGTGGTTGTACCAGCTTGCATTCCCACCAGCAATGGAGGAGTGTTCCTTTTTCTCCAAGTGGTGGTTTTCAATCTTCCTATTGCTTCAACCATTTATTACCATTCATGTGGTATCTCCAACCATAAATTCATTTTCATTGCAAGTTTAAAATTTTAATTTTGCTACAGTTATGAACAGTAATGTAAATATCTGGTACATATGATATCTGATATGAGATCCTTGTGTCCCCGTGCCTTTGACACCCCAGTGTCAAATGACTAAAAGGTTGATAACAACTGCTTTAAAGTGAAAAGTTATTCCGAATTATCTTTTTTTCCTTTTTTCAAATAGATTTATTTCTCAGGTAATGCATCTTGATTCACTCTCTCTTCTCCTCCCAGTTCTTCCCTATTTTCTATCACATTCACATACACTCTCTTTCTGTCTGCCATTTGGAAAACCGCAAGATTTCTAAGGAATTAACAATAAAATATAATATTAAATATAATAAAATTTGTATAGAATATTAACACATTAATGTTGTACAAAGTAGGCAAAAAGAAGGGAATAAGCAAAGGAAAAGGAACAGAATCTAATACACACTCAATGACACACTCAAGATTAAATAAAAACAATAAACTGAAAGTCACAATATTCATGCAAAGGACCTGTTGCAGATCCATGCAGACCATGTGTATGCTGCCATATTGTCTGTGAGTTTGTATGAGTTTTGACCATGTTGCTTTAGAGGGCTTTGTTTTCTTTGTGTCCTCCATCCTCTTTGGATCTTACAGTTTTTTTTTTCTTTCTCTTCCAGAAAATGTTGTCACCCCTGAGGGGTGGGATTTGTTGTAGATGTTGTATTTACAGCTGAGTGTTCCAAGGTTTTACAGTTTTTGTAATATCTACTTGTAAGTTTCTATTTCTATTCCCATGTTCTGAATTAGTGATAAAGAATGCAAATAGTATCACCAGTAAAAACATTTTCATAAAGGATAAAGTCTGAGAATCCAGTAATATATATATCAGACAGTGAAACAGTGCAGATAGTAATGATTATGTAATAGGAGATACAGCTCAATTCTGACCATTAATACAAAGGAAGGTAATATATTCCTAAAGGTAGAGAGGGGTGTGGAAAGATAAGGTGCTTCTGGGGATTGTTGGTGTTCTTTTCTGACCTGATACATATATACCAAAATATTACTGACAACTACATTGCTTGGTATCTTGCTAGAACTAAGGAGCTTTGTGTAGTAGCAAGTTCAAAATGCTTTAAAATGTCAACATTCTGTCCTTTGCTAAAAACTGTGTTTGTCAATAAAAGACATCTTCTTCAAAGCCAACTGCAGAGATAAGCAGTGACCCCACAGACATAGAAACAATCCACATTAAGGCAGATGGATGGCTGATGGGAAATAGGAGTAAATTCAGAAGGCTTAATTGAGATAGATTGACCATTTTACCACTCTTGATTAATGCCCAATAGTAAGGAAGAAATCCAGTTGAGAAAAGGTAGGTGAGAACTTGAATACAATTTTTAGTACAAGTCTCACTTTTATTATTACGTCACCTATAATAACAGTTATGTGTTTACCATTCAACAGAGAAGCCTGCTTCACTGGCCAGTGTGCTCAAGGTTTTCCAAGCAAGACCTTGTTTGTCTTTATAAACGTATCTGAGGTGTTGGAACATAATTTTCCTAATTATTCTCTAGAAATTGAGGAAGGCTGCAGCAATTTCTGTGTTTCTACATAGACTTGAGGCATGTAAAATTTCCTTTTGAACACTATCAGTATTTATGTTTCTAAGAACACGCTGCAAATTTATTAAGTCCTTACATAATCTTAAGTCAAACTCAGATCTCTATGTCACAGTGCTCTGTATCCTTACGGCTCTCCTCAGCACTCTTGTCTGGAAAAACAATGGGTCCAGGTTAGAGGAACTATTTATGCTCTGCTAATGCTTGTTTGTATTCTATTTTGGTATTGTATTATCTGTTGAATACTAAGACACACTGGTAATTACTTAGAGAAGACAACAATCTTGTGATCTCTTGCAAAATATTTATGAGCCTTGAGTGTTTCTCAAGATTGGAAAAGCATGTGAAAAATATGAAATTTGTAAGTAAAGAAATAAAGGAACCTGTGTGAATGGGAACGGACACTTAGTCAAAGTTCTCTTAAGGGATTGGTGGTGAAAATTACAATGACTGCTTGAGCTCTATTTACTTCCCAATGTCACCTTGACTATTGGTGCTATAGTTGATGATTGACTGAAAGAAGATGAAAGACATTATTTCTGAACATACAAAATTTTGGTCCCAGGACATTGAAAAAGTCAACTATAAGCAGAGTTGGATGTCCACTGAATGATGGTTTCTGCAGTCCTAGAAGTCATCATTAAGTTTGCTTTAGGTTAAGTAACATTTTTGGCCATTTATGATTTTACTGAACTATGTTGCCAGCATACTTAGTAGACTGCATGTAGAAGTACAATACTTGCATGGTATCTATAGTAATAACCAAATAATTTATGAATCCATCTAAATCTATTCATGAGAAGTTTATGGTGAGTTCTTTTGACCACAGTAGAGACATTTATCAGGGGAGGTCATGGGCCCTGGGTGTGAAGACACTGTTTCGGTTAATAAACATGATTACAGGTGACACCCTGTTTTGTACTTTGATGCATATATCTACAGATTATCTGTACCATCTTTTTCAGTACTAAATTGTTTATTATTTTGGTGGGCAATGGTTATTGCATAATGTTAAACTCATTGAATTGGGTCTACCAAGAGATCCACTGTCTACTCACCTTTCTGCCTGCATTTGCCAGGTCTGCAGATCAAGGAAAACACAGGTGAGATACCTTTCTTCTTCACATTTCTCTACCTATCGGATCCTCAGGGGCACACATAACTTCTGGGAGATGTGCAGTGCCCCCTGAGTTCAATTGTCTAGACCAAATCTGTGCACTAGGGTCCTGGTTCAGCATGAATATCAAGTTTATGCCTGGTTTCTTAATAACTGCAACATCAGGAGCCTTCAGATATAACCAAGTGGTTAAAGGCCAGTATAAGAACACAATCAACATAAGCTAGAGTATTATGGGAACTTCAGAATACAGCTATCTTACTAGAACAAACCTTGGATATCCTCATACAGCTGAACCATAAGAAGACCTTAAAGTCTATGTTGTAAAGTTCTTAGAAGTCTTTAATGAAGAAATGAATAAATTCCTTAAAGAAATATAGGAAAACACAATCAAACAGGTAGAGGCCTTTAAAAAAGAAATAATATTCCTTAAAGAAATAAAGGAAAATACAATATTACAGATGAAGGAAATGACTAAAACATGAAGTGCTAACAATAGAAAAGAAGCAATAAAGAAGACAAAAACTGGATTTTTCTATCTGGGGTCTCTCTGAGGTTGGTCCACATAGGAGAGGCGTAGACTCGGAAGTAGAGCTTCTTGGCCACTGTCCCTTCGGGCCTTCATCCTCAGCCAGGAGGCAGAGCTGATCTTCAGATCTCTGTGTACCTTCCCTGCTAGAGGAGACCTTGCCTCCAGGGAGTGCCCTGAGCCCAGGACTCAGGTGAGATCTCCATTTTTTTATATTTGGTCTCCCTGAGGCTGGTCCATGTAGGAGAGGCACAGGATGCAGAAGCAACAGAGCTTCATGGACAGGGTCCCTTCACGCCTTCATCCTCAGCTAGGAGGCGGAGCTGATCTTCACACCTCTGTGCACCTTCCCTGCCAGAGGAGAGCTTGCCCACCTGGAGTGCTCTGACTCTCAGGTCTCAGGTGTGATTGCCATTTTTTTCCTTTCCTTTCCTTTTCTTTTTTTTTTTCTCCCTTTGTTTATTTTTATTAGGTATTTTCTTCATTTACATTTCAAATGTTATCCCCTTTCCTAGTTTTATCTCGGAAAGTCCCTATGCCCACCCCCTGACCTACTACAGAAACCACCCACTCTCCCTTCCTAGCCTTGGCATTATCCTGTACTGGGGCATATAATCTTTGCAAGACCAAGGGCCTCTCCTCCCATTGAAGGCCGATTAGGCCATCCTTTGTTACATATGCAACTAGAGATGCTCTATCATCTCCTTAGATGCTGAGAAAGCATTTGACAAAATCCAACACCCATTAATGATAAAAGTCTTGGAAAGATCAGGAATCTAAGGCCCATACCTAAATATAATAAAAGAAATATACATTCAAACCAGTAGCCAACATCAAACTAAATGGAGAGAAACTTGAAGAAATTCCATTAAAATCAGGAACTAGACAAGGCTACCCCCTTTCTCCCTACCTATTCAATATAGCACTTGAAGTCCTAGCCACAGCAATTTGACAACCAAAGGAGATCAAGGGGATACAAATTGGAAGGGAAGAAGTCAAAATATCACTATTTACAGATGATAAGATAGTAAGTGACCCTAAAAATTCCACCAGAGAACTCCTAAACCTGATAAACAGCTTCAGTGAAGTAGCTGGATATAAAATTAACTCAAACAAATCAGTGGCCTTTCTCTACACAAAGAATAAGAGAAAGAAATTAGGGAAACAACATCCTTCAAAATAGTCATAAATAATATAAAATACCTTGGTGTGACTCTAACTAAGGAAGTGAAAGATATGTATGATAAGAACTTCAAGTCTCTGAAGAAAGAAAAAAATTGAAGAAGATCTCAGAAAATGGAACGATCTCCCATGCTCATGGTTTGGCAGGATTAATATTGTAAAAATGGNTNTCTTGATGAAAGCAATCTACAGATTCAATCCAATCACCATCAAAATTCCAATTCAATTCTTCATAGAGTTAGAATGTGCAATTTTCAAATATATCTGGAATAATAAAAAAACATAGTATAGCAAAAACTATTCTCAACAATAAAAGAACCTCTGTTGCAATCACCATACCTGACCACAAGCTGTACTACAGAGCAATTGTGATAAAAACTGCATGGAACTGATACAACAACAGACAGGTAGATCAATGGAATAGAATTGAAGACCCACAATGAACCCACACACCTATGGTCACTTGATCATTGACCAAGGTGCTAAAACCATACAGTGGCAAAAAGCATTTTCAACAAATGGTGCTGGTTCAAATGGCGCTATCATGTAGAGGAATGTGAATTGACCCATTATTATCGCCTTGTACAAAGCTCAAGTCTAATTGAATCAAGGAACTCCACATAAAACCACAGACACTAAAACCTTTAGAGAATAAAGTGTGCAAAATCCTCAAAGATATGGGCACAGGGGAAATTTACCTGAACGGAACAGCAATGGCTTGTGTTGTAAGATCGAGAATCAACAAATGTGACCTCATAAAATTGAAAAGCTTCTGTAAGACAAAGGACACTGTCAATAAGACAAAAAGGCCACTAACAGATTGGGAAAATATCTTTATCATTCCTAAATGTGATAAGGGACTAATACCCAATATATATATATATATATATATATATATATATATATATATATATAATACAAGAAATTGGATTCCAGAAAACAGAATAACCCTATTAAAAAAATGGGGTACAGAGCCAAAGAGTTCTCAACTGAGGAGTACCAAAGGGCTGGGAAACGCCTGAAAAAATGTTCAATATCTGTAATTACCAGGGAAATGCAAATCAAAACAACCCTGAAATTTCACCTCACACCAGTAAGTATGGCTAAGATAAAAAACTCAGGTGACAGCAGATGTTGGTGAGGATGTAGAGAAAGAGGAACATTTCTCCATTGCTGGTGGATTTTCAAGATGGTACAACCACTCTGGAAATCAGTTTGTTGGTTCCTCAGAAAATTGGATATAGTACTACTGGAAGATCCAGAAATACCATTCATGGGCATATACCCAGAAGATATTCCAACTTGTAATAAGGATACATGCTCTACTATGTTCATAGCACCTTTATTTATAATAGCCAGAAGCTGGAAAGAACCCAGATGTCCCTCAATAGAGGAATGGATACAGAAACTGTGATACATTTATACAATGGAGTACTACTCAGCTATTAAAAACAATGAATTTATGAAATTCTTAGGCAAATGGATGTATCTGGAGGATATCATCCTAAGTGATTTAACCCAATCACAAAAAAACCCCCACACATTGCTGCAACTCCAAACTCTGACCGTCAGAGACAGGGGAAAAAATGACACGAACGCCAAGGAAGGTTTCAAGCAGCTTCCGTCTTTATCTCAGGGCTCATTCAGTTTTTTTTTTCATCTGTCCTCTGATCTCATCCCTCCCCCATCTCCTGGATCCAATCAGTATTCAGCACGCTCTGAACACGAGCCGTGCATGCAAGCAGGGCACATGGTGATAGGCCAGTGACTCATCTGGCAGGCAGCACAGGATTGTACAAGTGCGCAGGCTCAGGTTCTTGGTAAGCAGGGATCACGGGGCTTGGCAATGAGCCAGGGTGCCATCTTGGCTCTTGCGGCTGCTCCCACTCCCCACAACACATGATATGCACTCACTGATAAGCAGATATTAGCCTAGAAATTTAGAATACCCGAGATACAATTTGGAAAACACATGAAACTCAAGAAGAAGGAAGACCAAATGTGGATACGTTATTCCTTCTTAGAATGGGGAACAAAATATCAATGGAAGGAGTTACAGAGACAAAGTTCAGAGCTGAGACTAAAAGAAGGACTATCCAGAGACTGCCCTACCTTGGGATCCATCCCATAAACAACCACCAAACCCAGACACTATTGCATATACCAACAAGATTTTCCTGACAGGACCCTGACAAAGCTGTCTCCTGTGAGACGTTTCCAGTGACTTGCAAATACAGAAGTGGATGCTCATAGTCATCTATTGGATGGAACACAGGGACCCCAATGTAGGAGCTAGAGAAAGTACCCAAGGAGCTGAAGGGGTCTGCAGCCCTATAGGAGAAACAACAATATGAACTAACCAGGACCCCCAGAGCTCATGTCTCTAGCTGCATATGTATCAGAGGATGGCCTAATCAGTCATTACTGGGAGGAGAGGCCCTTGGTCTTGTGAAGATTCTAGGCCTCAGTAAAGGGGAATGCCAGGTCCAGGAATTGGGAGTGGGTGGGCTGGGGAGCAGGGGACAGGGGAGTTTATAGGGGATTTTTCCAGCAGAAGCTAGGAAAGGGGATAGCTTTTGAAATGTAAATGAAGAAAACATCTAAAAAAAAAAGTCTTAAAAAAAAGAAGACACAAACTGAGGCATTTCCAGAAACAGAGACTTGAGGGAGGTAAGAGGAACAACAGATGCAAGCATCACCAATAGAATACAAAAGATGGGAGAATGTCAGGCATAGAGGTTTTGATAGAACAAACTGGGACACCAGTTAAATACATTGTTAAATCTAAAATAAAACCCCTTGCACAAAACATCCAGGAAATTTTTGACACTATGAGAAGACCTAATCTAAGAACAAAGGAATAGAAGAAGGAAAAGATCCCCAGATTAAATATCCAGAAATTATCTTTAAAAATATCATAGAAGAAAAATTTCATAACCTAAAGAAAAAGATGCCTATAAGTGTACAAGAAGCTTACAGACTGCCTACCAGAGTAGACTATAAAAGAATATTCTATCTCCACATAATAATCAAAATCTTAAATGTACAGAAAAATAAGGAATGTTAAAAGAAAGTCCAGCAGTCATGAGCTGTACTCCATTCTTATGGAACTCCATCATCCTTCTGGTCCACCTTTAATTGCAGACCAGAACCACATTCCCGTGCCCACAGCTCTGCCAGCCTCGGGGAGGCCTGCTCCAACCTAGTACAACATGCTCCATCTTAGGTTCAACACCTCTACGTATAATTGAAGGTCTGCACCACACTTTCCATCCCACAGCCATGTCTAACTTTTGGCAGCTCTGCTGCCATCCAGGACAACAGCTTCACAGGTTTGATACTCCTGTGGAATGTCAGAGTAGCTATCACCATAGACAAACAGATGGCCATAGGTAATCACAAAACACAACCAACAGAAGCCAGTGCAATATGGCACCATCAGAACCCAGTTCTCCTACTACAGCAAGCCATGGATATTCTAACATACTGGAAGAGCAAGACTTTGACCTTAATACTCATCTCATGAAGATAATAGAGGCCTTTAAAAAAGAAATAAATAAATCTCAAGAAATACAAGGAATTTGGTACTGTTTGGTTAATATCCACTTACTACTGAGTACATACCATGCATGTCCTTTTGGGTCTGAGTTACTTTTCTCAGGATGGTATTTTCTAGTTCCATCCATTTGTCTGCAAAACTCATAATGCTCTCATTTTTAATAGCTGAGTAGTACTCAATTGTGTAAACGAACCACATTTTCTGTATACATTCTTCCATTATGAGACATGTATGTCATTTCCAGTTTCTGACTATTACAAATAAGGCCAAAAAAAAAAATTACAAAATACCCAGGACACAATCCACAGACCTTAAGAAGGTTAACAGGCTGACGGGCCCAAATGAGGATGCCTCAATCTGACTTGGGTGGGAGAAGAAAGCAATCGAAGGAGACAGTGTACAAGGAGTCAGGGACCTGTGTGGGAGAGGGAACAGCAAGGGGAAGGGAGGAACATGATCAGGTATTGGGCGACGGGTAATGGGAATGAAGCCTCAAGGGTCAGAAAAAAGAATGGAAACCTCAGGAGGTAGGGTGTGGGGGCACACTTTAGATTGTACTAGAGACCAGGAAGATGAAAGGGATTCAAAGGAGGAACCTTAGATGAAATGCCATACAGTGGAGAAGGAAACTTGTAGAGTACACCTCCAGTAGAAGGACAGGACATCAAGTTGAGGGATAGGGTTGCCGGTCCATAGTCAAAAGCTCTGACTAGAATTGTTCCAGTCTGAAAGAAATGTAGGGACAAAAATGGAAAAGAGCATGGGAGAAAGGAGGTCCAATGACAGGCCCAAATTGGGATCTAGCTCAAGGGGAGGCCCTGGGTACTGACACTGTTACTGATGCTGTGGTGTTCTTGCACACAGGAGCTTATCCTGGCTGCCCTGTAAGAGGCCCAACAAGCAGCTGAAAGAGTGAGATGCAGATATTAGCACCCTACCAATAAAAGGTCGCAGGGGGATCCCTGTGGTTGAATTGGGGAACAGTCGGAAGAAGCTGTGAAGGAGGGCTTCTCCAGGGAAGATCAGCAGTCTCAACTGACCGGAACCCACAAGATCTCTTAAACATTAAGGCCCCAACCAGGCAGCACACTCTAGCTGATATGAGGTACCAGCATATATATATATATATATATATATATATATATA
>NC_034610.1:16443415-16458557 GCF_900095145.1 Mus pahari | reverse complement strand
TATATATATATATATATATATATATATATATATAACAGAGGACTGCCTCTTCTGGCCTTTGTAAGAGAAGATACAGGTAACTCATGAGAGACTTGACTAATGAGGAAGTGTGGAGGTGTGGTGAGGTGGAATGTGGGAGTATAGGACATCATCTCGGAGTCTGGGTGGGCAGAAGATGTATGGAATGTGAAGAGGTCAGGGATCAGACCTGGAGCGGGATAAAGACTGGACAGTTAAACAGGATTAAATATAAAAAATTTAAGAAACTGGGCAACATAACCAAACAGGGGAAGGAAATGAATAAAATGATTCAATAATCAAAACTGCAAATAAAAGTAATTAAAAATACAAGTGGAGGCAACTCTGGAGATGGAGAATCGAGGAAAGAGAACAGGAACTATAGACAGAAACATTACCAACATAATACAGGGGATAGTAGAAAGAATCTCAGGCATAGAGGATATGATAGAAGAAATGTCCAGGGAATATTCTGGATTTTTACCAAAATAGTAGGAATATAAGAGGGTAAAGATTTCCTGTTCAAAAGGCCAGAAAGTATCCTTAACAAAATCACAGAAGAAAACTTTCCTGACATGGCTATAACTTACAGGAATCTTTTAGAACCACAAATAGCTTGGACCAGAAAAGAAAATCTCCCTACCACATAATCAAAACACAAAATGCATGTAGAAGAAAGAGTATTAAAAGCTGCAATGTAAAATGCCCTAGTAACATGTAAAGGCAAGCCTACCAGAATTACACCTGACATCTCAACAGAGATTATAAATGCCAGGAGATCCTGGACCGTTATCGTGCAGACCCTTAGAGACCAGAGATCTAGTGCAGACATCTATACCCAAAAAACTTCACAATCACCATAGATGGAGAAACCAACATATTTCATGTCAAAACCAGATTTATATAGTAACTTTCTACAGATACAGCCTTACGCCAAAAGAATTCCATCACAAGTAGGGTAATTACACCCAAGAAAACACAAGAAGTTAATCCTTTGTATAAATGTACCATATTTTCTGTATCCATTCCTCTGTTGGGGGACATCTGCATTCTTTCCAGCTTCTGGCTATTATAAATAGGGCAGTTATGACCATGTGCTCTTATTACCAGTTGGAAAATCTTCTGGGTATATACCCAGAAGAGGTATTGCTGGATCTGCCAGTAGTACTATGTCAAGTTTTTTGAGGAACCGCCAGACTGATTTCCAGAGTGGTTGTACAAGTTTGCAATCCCATCAGTTATGGAGGAGTGTCCCTCTTCCTCCACATCCTTGCCAGCATTTGCTGTCACCTGAATTTTTGATCCTAGCCATTCTGACTGGTGTGAGGTGAAATTTCAGGGTTGTTTTGCTTTGCATTTCCCTGATGATTAAGGATGTTGAACACTCAGCTATTAAAAACAATGAATTTATGAAATTCTTAGGCAAATGGATGTATCTGGAAGATATCATCCTGAGTGGAGTAACCCAATCACAAAAGAACTCACTTGATATGCACTCACTGATAATTGGATATTAGCCCAGAAACCTAGAATACTCAAGATACAATCTCTAAAACACAAGAAAATCAAGAAGAAGGAAGAACAACACGTGGATACTTCATTCCTCCCCAAAATAGGGAATAAAATACCCATGGAAGAAGTTGCAGAGACAAAGTTTGGAGCTAAGACAAAAGTATGGACCATCCAGAGACTGCCCCACCCGGGGGTCCATCCCATAATCAGCTACCAAATGCAGACACTATTGCATATGCCAGCAAGATTTTGCTAAAAGGACCCTCATATAACTATCTCTTGTGAGGCTATGCCAGTGCCTGGCAAATACAGAAGTGGATGCTCACAGTCATCTATAGGATAGAAAACAGGGCCCCCAATGGAGGAGCTAGAGGAAGTANCCAAGGAGNTGAAGGGGTCTGCAACCCTATAGGTGGTACAACAATATGAACTAATCAGTACCCCCTGAGCTTGTGTCTCTAGCTGCATATATAGCAGAAGATGGCCTAGTTGGCCATCATTGGGAAGAGAGGCCCCTTTGTCTTGCAAACTTTGTATGCCCCATACAGGGGAACGCCAGGGCCAAGAAGTGGGAGTGAATGGGTAGGGGAGCAGGGCTGGGGGAGGGTATAGGGAAAATTCGGGATAGCATTTGAAATGTAAATGAAGAAAATATCTAATAAAATAATTAAAAAAAGATTAAAACAATTCACAAGTGAAAAAAAAAGAAGTTAATCCTTCCACAGCAAAGTCAAAAGATTTGGATTACACACACACACACACACACACACACACACAGACACACGGTTCCACCATTGTATTAGTCAGGGTTCTCTAGAATCACAGAACTCATGGAATATCTCTCCATATTAGGGGAAATTAATGCAAGTATGTACAGTTTGCAGTCAAACTAGCCCCAAAGTGGTAAGCTGTGAATGGGATATCTAAGAATCTATTAGTTTCTCATTCTCACGAGGCTAGTAGTTTCAGTTGGTCTTCTGTATAAACTGGAATCCTGAAGTAGGTTCCAATGTATATGCTGGCAAGTAAGTGCAAATAGACAAAGAAGAATGAACACTTTTTCTTTTTCTTTTTTTTTTTTTCTTTTTTTGGATTTTTGAGACAGGGTTTCTCTGTGCAGCACTGGCTGTCCTGGAACTCACTTTGTAGACCAGAAATCTGACTGCCTCTGCCTCCTGAGTGCTGGTATTAAAGGCATGCGCCACCTCGCCTGGCTAACACTTTCTTTTTTCATTGTGCTTATTTAGGTCTCTAGCAGAAGGTATGGCCCATATTAAAGGTATTTACCACCACACCTGGATTTTGAACTTGCTGTGTCCCAGGCTTGTCTCTTTCTCCTGGATTAAAGATTAGTGCTACATTACTGGACCTAAATTTTTCATCACCACTATGCCTTAAGATCTGAATCATAGATGGGCCCTACATTTTGGGATTGTAGCTCACTCCAGATCTAATGAAGTTGACAACCCACAAAAGCCATCACAATCACCACCACCACCAACAGGAACTAACAATAACTGCTCAATATTATATGTCAGTATTGACGGACTCAATTTGCCAATGGAATGACACAGGGCAACAGACTACATATGTAAGAAGGACCCATTATTTTACTGTATATAAGAAAGGCACCTCAGCAACAAAGACACTATCTCAGAGTGAAAGGCTGGAAAGAAGGTTTTCCTAGGAAATGTATCTGAATAACAAACTTGAGTAGCCAAGCTAATATCAAACAAAATGGACTTTCAACCAAAAATACTCAATACAGATTGGGAAGGATTCTTCAAACTAATCGAAGGACAAAGCCACTAAAATCATGTTTCAATTCTAAACATCTATGACCCAAATGCAAAAAAGACATATTACTAAGGCACAATTCATACACTGACACCCCCACAACAATAATGGGGGTATTTCAACACCACACTCTAACCAATGGACAAGTCAATGAAATGGAATCTAAACAGAGAAACAAGGAAACAAAAAGATAGTATGAACAGAACGGATCTAACAAATATCTATGGAAGCTTTCATTCTAACACAAAAGAATATACCTTCTTCTCAGCACCTCCCTGGACATTTCCCAAAATTTACCATATAGTCAAGCACAGAGGAATCATCAACCAAATACAAAAGGACTACAATAACTCTTTGAATCTTATCTTATCAGATCAACATGTATTAAATCTGGATTTCAACAATGACAGAAACACCAGAAAGCCCACATATTCATGGAAACTGAAAATCTTTCTTTTCAGTGATCACTTGTTCAAGGAAGTAATAACAAAGAAATTAAAGACGTTCTAGAATTCTATGAAAATGAAGGCACAACATACCTAAACTTGTAGGCAACAATGAAAGTAGTGTTAAAAGGAAAGTTCATACTGCTAAGTGCCTTCTAAAAGAAATTAGAGAGTTCTTCTACTAGCATCTTTAGAACACACCTAAACGATGAAGAACAAAAAGATGCAAAAACACCCAAGTGAGTAGATGGCAGGAAATCATTAATCTCAGGGTTGAAATCAATCAATTAGTAACAAATAGATCAATATACAACATCTCCAAAGCCAAGAGACAGTTCTTTGAGAAAATTAAGTAGATAAGCATTCACCTAAGTTAAATTAAAAAACACAGAGACAGTATCCAAACTAAAAGAATGTGAGATGAAAATAGAAACATAAGAAGAGAAACGGAGGAAATTGCAAAGAAATCCTTAGTTCTTACGTTAAAAGCTTGCACTCCACAAAACTGAAAAGGCAAAATGAAATCAATGATTTTGTAGACAGATATCACTTATTAAATCATTATCAGCTATTCTATCTAAACATCTTATAACCCTTATGGAAATAGAAAGAGTCATTAAGTGTCCCGACCCCTCCCCCCCAAAAAAGTCAAGTGCCAAATGGTTTTAGCACAGAATTCTACCAGACTTGCAAATGAGAGCTAATACCAGTATTACTGAAACCACCCCAGATTGTAAGCAGTAGGAACACTGCCAAAAACATTCAATGGGGGCACTGTCACCTTGATACCTAACACAAACAAAGACTCAACAAAGAAATCATATTTCATACCAATTTTGCTTATGAAAATTGGCAATAATTATACTCCAAAAATTGTCACATACTGAATCCAAGAACTCATAAAAAACATCATTCACCGTGGTCAATCTGGTTTCATTCTAGAGATGCAGGGATGGCTCAATATACAAAAATCTATCAAGATAATCAAATATATAAACTAACTGAATGATCACTATAATCTTTCCATTAGATGCTGAAAAATCCTAGGAAACAATCCAGCACCCCTTCATGTTAAAAGTCTTAGAGAGCTTAGGGATACAAATATAATATGTAACTATTATATGTAAATATTATAAAAGCAAGATAAAGAAAGCCAAATATAAAATTAAATGGATAGAAACTTAAAACAATTATATTAAAATCAGGGACAATACAAGGCTGTCCACTTTTCTTCTATTCAATATTGTATGAAGTGGATGTTTCTTGTAATATCATGTGTTATTTTGCTTACACAATGCCTGTGGGAGGACACATGATTTTTGGTGAGAGTATAAATAGGACTCAACTGAGAGTGATGGGATACGTGCATAGCTAGCATTCCAACAGCTGTGTTGGTCTCATGTCTTTAATGATCTTTACTTTATTGAGAGGGGCATGGCAGAGAACTTCTTCTGGAGACTGACTGGTCCAGATTCACCAGTCTTGGCTGTTTCTGTCAAATTGTGTGGCTATACAGCAGCTTACAGCTGATCAGGGCTCACCTGAAAGGGGGGCTGGAAATGAAAAGGGCAGTGGGCAAGAGGAACACGGAGCCAAGACAAGGTTTGGATTAAGGCTCAAAGTTTAATATTCAGGGCAGCGTATATATAGGAAAAAAAAGACAAAACCTTTCTCCAAACATTAACACAGGGTAACAACAGCACAGCAGATAATCTGATAAGTTTCCATATCTTGTCAGATCATTATTTCCAGTACATCAATGCTTGCAGCTGCAACCAAGACAGATGTCTCTTTTCATACTGATAAGGCCTATGTTTCAAAGTTTGTATATTCTGCTTATCATGGCAATTATTCAAGGTCTGCTTATCCAAGATCTGTTCAGCCTGTCCGGCAAATGTTCAAGGTCTGCTTCTCCAGTAGAGGCTGGGTGGGAGGGAGGTAGTTTACAAGATTGCACCACTGTTACTGATTGGTGTTTTGTATCCTGACACCACTGACCTGGACCAACACTACTGAACTACTTCTATACAGGTCCACATCTCCTTGTACCATTTACCATCTTGTCTCCTACCTTTGGAAAGTGGGATACAAGGGGGGTGTTGAAGCATTTTAAAATCCTTTTTAAAATTGGCTTTAAAGAAATCTAAGCCTACAATAGTATTTAAAATTCCAGCTAGAGAAGTAAGGCAGAAAGGAGATCAAGTGGATACAAGTTAGAAAAGAAGTCAAAGAATCACTATTTGGGGACCATATAACATTATACATAAGTGTTCCTCAAAATTGTACCAGAGAATTCCTAAAGCTCATAAAAAAAGAACTTCAGCTTGCTCTTAAGGTGTGTTAGTATATGCAAGGCTTACTGTAGTAGGAGAGTTAGGTTTTGATGGTGGTATATTATTAGCTTCTGTTGATTGTGTTCTTGCACTTTCTTTTAGCCTTCTGGATGTTTTGGGTGTTGGCTGGACTGCCAATCCCTGTGAATAACAGACCTCTGGGACTGGTTGACCCAGGTGGCAGTAGGCTTCCCAAAAAGTTGACAGAGCTGTGGGCTTGGGAGTGGGATGCTGATCTGATATTGCAGGTAGACATGTGGACTGGAAGGGAGATGGAGTTCCAAAAGAACCTGACTGACTTCAGAGTTTCTGGGCTTGTTGGGGGTCCCAACAGGCAGAGAATCTGGTCATGGATGTCTCACCTGTATGCTCCAGTTGAGAGCAGACCTTCCAGGAGGCAGGCACAACCCTCAGCTAGGGAAAGGGGTACAGATGTGAGATTGCAGATAGAGGTATGGACCAGAAGGAAGATAGCTTTTTAAAAAAATGTTTATTAGATATTTTCTTCATTTACATTTCAAATGCTATCCTGAAAGTCCCTTATACCCTCCCCCCACCCTGCTCCCATACCCATCCACTTCCACTTCTTGACCCTGGCATTCCCCTGAACTGGGGCATATAAAGTTTGCAAGACCAAGGGAACTCTCTTCCCAATGATGGTTGACTAGGCCATCTTCTGCTACATATGCAGCTAGAGACAAGAGCTCTGGGGGTATTGGTTAGTTCATATTGTTGTTCCACCTATAGGGTTGCAGACCCCTTCAGCTCCTTGGTACTTTCTCTAGCTCCTCCATTTAGGGGCCCTGTGTTCCATCCAATAGAAGACTATGAGCATCCACTTCTTTATTTGCCAGGCACTGGCATAGCCTCACAAGAGACAGCTATATCAGGGTCCTTTCAGCAAATCTTGCTGGCATATGCAATAGTGTCTGCATTTGTTGGCTGATTGTGGGATGGATTCCCAGGTGGGGCAGTCTCTGGATGGTCCATCCTTTCATCTCAGCTCCAAACTTTGTCTCTGTAACTCTTTCCATGGGTATTTTGTTCCCCATTCTAAGAATGGGCGATGCATACACACTTTGGTCTTCCTTCTTCTTGAGTTTTATGTGTTTTGCAAATTGTATCTTCGGTATTCTAAGTTTCTGTGCTAATATCCAGTTATCAGTCAATGCATATCATGTGAATTCTTTTGTAATAGGGTTACCTCACTCAGGATGATGTCCTGTAGATCCATCCATTTGTCTAAGAATTTCATAAATACATTGTTTTTAATAGCTGAGTAGTACTCCATTGTGTAAATGTGCCACATTTTCTGTATCCATTTCTCTGTTGAGGGACATCTNGGTTCTTTCCAGCTTCTGACTATTATAAATAAGGCTGCTACGAACATATTGGAGCATGTGTCCTTATTACCAGTTGGAACATCTTCTGGGTATATGCCCAGGAGAGGTACTGCAGGATCTTCCAGTAGTACTATATCCAATTTTCTGAGGAACCATCAGAATGATTTCCAGAGTTGTTATACACACTTGCAATCCCACCAGCAATGGAGAAGTGTTCCTCTTTCTCCACATCCTTGCCTGTATCTGCTGTCACCTGAAAATTTGATCTTAGCCATTCTGACTGGTGTGAGATGGAGTCTGAGGGTTGCTTTGATTTGCATTTCCCTGGTGACTAAGGATATTGAACATTTTTTCAAGTGCTTCTCAGCCCTTTAGTATTCCTCAGTTGAGAATTCTTTGTTTAGCTCTGTATCCCATTTTTAATGGGGTTATTTGAATTTCTGTAGTCCAGCTACTTGACTTCTTTGTATATATTGGATATTAGTCCAGTATCAGACTGGTATCTATTTCTTATACCTTGTCTTCTACTGAACCTGAAATTTTCTCCTTCATTTCTTTTTACTCTGTTTGTAAGCCTGATGCCTGAAATATTTTTCTTGATATTCTAACATTTTCTACTTTTAGTTTACTTATAGTTTCCTTTTTCTGTTTTTAAATTTTCATTGTTTTGCATCCTGACCACAGTTTTCAACTCCCTCTCATCCCAGTTCATACCTCCCCCATTTACTCCTCCTCCATTTATCTTTAGAAAAGTGGAGGCTTCCCATGGATATCAACCAGCAAGAGCATATCAAGTTGCATTAAGACTAGGAACTGCCTCTCCTATTAAGACTGGAAGAGGTAATTCAGTAGGAGGAAAGGTTCTCAAAGGAAAGCCACAGGGTCTGAAACAACCCACTGCTAGGAGTCCCATAAGAAGAGCATGTTACATAACTGCAGTTCTACTTTCTTGTCTTGGACTCTTCACTATTTCATTCAGTGATTTCTTTGTTTTCTCAGTCTTCCTTAAGGAATTTAATCATGTGCTTTTTAAGGTCATTGAACATATCCAAGATTGAAGTTCTGACGTCCTTCCCTCGTGCATTAGTTCCATGAATGTTCAACACAAATTCTAATGGGGTTTACTATGCTCTGTTGGACACATATTTCTGAGCATGTGGAGTTAAGAGTTTTGATGTATTTTTGTGATTAATTCAGGCCTTACCTTTGTGTGCTTGGTGTTCCATTCTTTAGTTGCTGGATCCTACTCAAGTGTAGTGTCTAAGAGTCCCTGGTTGAGATGGCTTCTTCACGTTGCTTGGAGGCACAAAGAAATGGATATGGGATAGGAGAAAAAGAATATCATGCTACTGAAAAGACCTAGTGGGACTAACATCTGCAACAAGAATTGGAGTCCTTGGAGTGGGATGGTATAGGTTGAGGCGAGGCTACTTCAAGAAGCTTGCAGTAGGACATTATGTCTGGAGAGAAATGTATACAAGGTTATGGGGATCCTGAGTCCACAACAGGAGACAAAGCTTCCAATGGGTAGAGTTGGAGTCGGATCTGTGGCTTCTTTATGCAAGCTGCTACTGGACTTTTAATTATCTTAATTGTTTTGTGAAAATATTCTTGTTCTACATGTAAAAGAGCAGCAGCAAATGCTATAATTCTATGACAAATCATTGGCAGTGTCTTCATTCCTACTTTTTTTTCAATTATAGATGTTGTGAGACATGAATCTGTAGGCAATGTGAACTAACTTCTACTTACATCAACTAGGAAATTGATGAAAGATAATATTTGGAGAACACTAGAGTCTATGATGATGAACAAAAAATATTTTCAAGAAATGTAAATAAAAGAAGGTATTTATAAGACTGTGGATGAAGGGCTACATACAGGAACAGAAATAAAAGGAAGATAGCAGCATTGACAACTTTAAAAATCTACACTCTGGAGAAATCCCTTGGTGCAACCACCCCTCTCAGATGTCCCAAAGCAGCTCATAATTACCAGTAAAATATGAATGGAAAGGCTGTGTTAAGTATCTCTTCATGGTCCGTGAATGGCTTGTGAGACTTGTAGCATGCATATTACTGTCCATTTCTTCCTTGTGGGAGTCTTAGAATCTTGAACTCTGGGAGATTTCATGTGGTATCACAGATTCTGTGCTACATAGTTATAATTCCCATGTGTGTCATCGAATACATAGCTGAATTAGAGGACAGATTCAGAATATTCTGCATCTGTTCTTTATAAGAATACTTTTAATGCCTTGTGGGCTATTGGAATTCCTTTGTTTTCCAAGTTGGTACGGAATGGAAAAATTGCCAAGCTCTATGCACTTCAGCTACTAGTATAGTGAGATTTCTTGCATACTCACAAGCAGCCCTGATATAGGACTTCCTGTTTTCCTGCATACATACTAAATCTTTCATTGATTTATGTGTCATGGCCTTTGAAAAATCACTTGAAAGTGTGATAGTTTTTATGACAAAAGCAGGCTTATAATTTTCAGGTAATTGTATTTTTCTATATGTTCATACACAGAACTTAATATATTTCACTATCATCTGATTTATAATTGGGTGACATTTGAATGTATCTCCATTCTTATACTCTATCTTCCACTTTCCTCTTGCATCAGTCACTTATTTCATGTACTTTCTATTGCCTTTTTAAGGTTTATTTCATAGAATCTTGATCGCTTGGAAAGAGGCAACCTCATTCATAAAATATCTCTATCAGATCATCTGTAGGCATTATATATTGCATTTTTTAATTAAAAATTGATTTGGAAAGGTTCAGTCCTCTGTGATTAGCACACATGTCTGGGCAGGGAATATTGGATTTTATAAGAAAGCAATCTGAGAAGCCATCTGCTGAAAGACAGTAAGTGGTGCTCCTCCATGGCTTTTTTGATTTCTGTGTCTAGGTTTCAACCCGACTACCTCCCTTGATTTTACTTTGCCATGGACTGCAAGCTGTAAGATGAAACAATTTTAAACATTTACATGTTCTTTTCCAATTATATTTATCACTGAAAAATTGGCAAATTAAGTCATCCCATTTCTACTTTAGAAATTTGTTGTTTGCTTAAAAATCATATTTAAAAATTTCATGTGATATATTGATAAATAATATTTATATTAATAGAGTGTTAATATTTAAATTGCTAGTTATGTAATATGTGTATCTATAAATACATTATATAATTATATCATACATTTATAAATATATATGTATATCTACATATTGAAGTTTTATGAAATATTCATTCATATAGATTTTTTTCAATTTCCATTTTAATTTTTACTGAGAATGGATTCTTTTCACATATAGTACATCTCAAACACATTTTCCCATCCCTCTGTTTTTCACATCTAACTTTTTCAGCTTCGTTCTTTCTCATACATTTATTCATCCTCTGTTTTCTCTTCAGAATAGAAAAGACCTCAAAAAGAAAACTGCCAAAAGAGACAAAACAAAATACAAGAAGACAAAGACAAAGCCCCCCTATTGAAAGCCACCAAGGTAACAGCCATAACATAAATGTAGAGGACTTGGTGCAGACATTTGTAAGCCAGTTCTTAGTGCTTCATTCTCTATAAGCCAAACTGAGCCCTGTTATTTGGCTCAGAGTTCCATGAACTCCATGTTCCTTCCATCTCTCTGACTTGTACAATATTTTCACTTCCACATCATTGTGTTTCTGATTCTGATGGAAGGAACCCAATAGGGGCCTGTAATTTGGACTCCCTCAACATATTGTTGGGCATTATGTGAGTCTCTGTGTATCCACTCCAATCAGCTGCTAGGGAAAGCCTCTCTGATGACAAGTCTTCTACAAGTATACGGAAAATCACTTCACTGACACTTTTGCTATTTGTACTTAGATCTATTTTAAGTCTCTGGGATATCCAATCTACAGTTTGTGGATATTGAGTCAGTGTAGGGAATAGATGCTCTCTCATGGTGTGGGTCTCATTTTCAATTCAAAAGAAATTTGTCTTTCCCAGAAGTTCTGTACTATCACAGTGGCATTATAACTTTCAAATATGGCAGATTCTAGGTGGAAGGTTGGTGTCTAAGCTTCTTTTTTGTTAGTGTGTATAGCTCTTTCTTATGCCAAAATGACTAAAGCAGAGGAATGAAGGTTCCATGCCCATACCTGTTTAAACTCTCTACATTCTATTAGCTGTGTGGATTTTGTTCATGACAATGGCTCCCTACTATGACTTTTCAGAGATTTGTATTCTCTATTAGGATCAGTTTGGCTTGTTTACAGACCCCCATGGTAACCTCTCAAACAACAATTCAACTGAATGCAACCTAGTTTCAGCAATTGAAATATGATCAGGCTACAAAAGATGACATTTGTGAGTTTATATTCTCCATTTGTTAGTAGTCCTCACTAGAGTCACCCTATAGATTCTAGGAAGTTCCCACTACATACTTTTCTATTCCCCCATGCTTCCAGATTCCAGCAGCCTCTTGCAGCATTCTATCCTTTCATCTCTTCCTCCATTGTTCTTGTTCAATTCTACAGGCATTCTCAGTCCTTCTGCAAAATATATTTTATTCCCCGATCCTAGGGAGGTCAGTGTGCTCACCTTGAACCCTCCTCTTTAACTAATCTCTCTGGGTCTGTGAATTATTGCTGGGTTACTATGTATTTAACATCTGACATTCACTTATAAGTGAGCATACCCAGTATTTGTCTTTTAGAGTCTTGGTTACATCACTTGGAATTTTTTTTTCTAGTTTTATGTTTGCCTGAAAATTACATGATGTTTCTTTAATAGCTGACTAATATTCTGTTGTGTATATGTATCACATTATCTTTATCCATCCTTCAAGTGAAAGATATCTAAGTAGTTCAATTTCTTGCTATAATTAATAATGCTCCAACGAGTTATTTAATGTTTCTCTTTTTCAATTCCAATGGAAAGCTGAAAAATCTGTTTCACACAGATTTAAATCTGGGTGTCAATGAGGATGGACTTCTGCAGGACACTTCCTTTGAGTTTTGATAGATGGCAGGGAAGGGCTAAAGCAAGGGAGAAGTCACTGTTTATAAGCTGGGAGATGCTATAAAGAGAATGCTGATGGGACCTGGGATGATTTCTGTTGACTGGGCCACCAGGTTAGTTACAGAACAGACTGCTTGCTGGTAACAATCAAAAATTCAACACAGAAGCCTATGCACAGTCAGCTATTGGATAGAACACAGGGTCCCCAATGGAGGAGCTGGAGAAAGTACCCAAGGAGCTGAAGGTGTCTGCAACCCTATAGGTGAAACAACAATATGAACTACCCAGTACCCCTAGAGCTTGTGTCTCTAGCTGCATATGTAGCAGAAGATGGCCTATTTGGCCATCATTGGGAAGAGAGGCCCCTTGGTCTTGAAAACTATATATGCCCCGGTACAGGGGAATGCCAGGGCCATGAAGTGTGAGTGGGTGGGTGGTGGAGCAGGGGCGGGGGGAGGGAACTTTCAGGATAGCATTTGAAATGTAAATAAAGAAAATATCTAATTAAAAAAAAGAAAAAAGGGCTGGTGAGATGGCTCAGTGGGTAAGAGCACCCGACTGCTCTTCCAAAGGTCCCGAGTTCAAATCCCAGCAACCATATGGTGGCTCATAACCATCCTTAAACATCTGTAACAAGATCTGACGCCCTCTTCTGGAGTGTCTGCTGCTTGTGGACGTTGTACATCGTGGTGCGGAGCCTAGTGCGCACCACGATGTACAACGTCCACAAGCAGCGTATAGGGGACTTTTGGGATAACATTTGAAATGTAAATGAAGGAAATATCTAATAAATAATTGAAAAAAAAGGAACCTCTTCTTAAGTACTACCAGTTTGTTTTCAGACTCCATTCAATCATAAGAAAAATTCCTAGGCCCAAGGAGCCCTGGGACTTCCCAGTGGCTGAACAGCTTCTGGTGTAATGAAATAGTTGTTTGCATCCAGACATCTCAAAGACAACTTCTCCATCTTGTTGGCAAGGTCAAACTAAGTTCACCTTCCCAGGCCCAGAAATCAACTCTAATCCTGATTAATGGAAACCACCTTCCTCATTCTCTTATGCCAATGTATGATAGAACAATGCTACAGGCCATCCAGCACCCTATCTCTTTATGGTTTCATACTATAAGTATGAGGGACAACATCAGCTCACAAATCTGTTCAGCTGCTCTGGTCAAAAAGTAGTGGCTTGATTACAGTAAAATGTTTGTCAATTTCAGAGAGAGACAGAGAGAGAGAGAGAGAGGGGGGGGTCTAGGGCATCCTTTGCGTGTATGTCCAGGAATGGGTTAGCTGGATATTGATATAGGTTGATTACCTATTTTTCCTAATAACATTCATACTGATTTCTGTGTATCTGTCACTGATAATACTCTTTGTGTTCCTTATATTTATGCCTGTTGTCCAGGACTTTCATTTCCTCATTTCCTCTAGCCCACCTAAATCTCCACACCCAAATTGAAGACTAGAATATTTTTCTAGGTTCTAGGGTTGCATTCCAGTGATCTTTTGGATATTCACCTGTTGCTGATTCTTAAACCTTATGGTGTTCTCACACTCCTAAATTTTCCACATGTGCCAGGGATTAAAAAGTATTTTCTCATGTTTTTAAGGAATCATTTTATGCATGGTTCAGCTTTGCTAGTACCTCGATCAATACCTTTTTAATTGAAAACTTTGGTTCTATTACTATGCATTATTATGTGTTTTGATGCATTCATACAGCCAGCAGGGTCAAGAAAATATGTTAAACTATGCCCCCAGAAGTTTAGCTTGACTTCTTCCTTTCCATTTGTGCCCCACTGACCTCCTTTTGTTGTCTAATTTCTCTGGCTAGGACTTTGAGTACTATACTGAATAGATAGGGAGAAAGTGGGGAGCCTTGTCTAGTCCCTGATTTTAGTGGAATTTCTTCGAGGTTCTCTCCACTTAGTTTGATGTTGGCTACTGGTTTGCTGTAGAATGCTTTTATGGGCCTTGAATTCCTGATCTTGCCAAGACTTTTATCATGAATGGGTGTTGGATTTTGTCAAATGCTTTCTCAGCATCTAACGAGAAGATCATGTGATTTTAGTCTTTGAGTTTGCTCATATATTGGATTAGATTGATGGATTTCCATAGAAAACCACCCCTGCATCCCTGGGATAAAGCCTACTTGGTATGATGGATGATCGTTTTGATGTGTTCTTGGATTTGTTTTTTGAGTATTTTATTGAGTATTTTTGCATCGATATTCATAAGGGAAATTGGTCTGAAATTCTCTTTCTTTGTTGGATTTTTGTGTGGTTTAGGTATCAAAGTAATTGTGGCTTCATAGAATGAATTGGGTAGAGTACCTTCTGTTTCTATTGTGTGGAATAGTTTGAGGAGTGTTGGAGTTAGGTCTTCTTTGAAGGTCTGATAGAACTCTGCATTAAACCCATCTGGTTCTGTAAGACCCTGAAAGGAGGGACTCCCTCTGGTCCAGTACTCTCTCGGGCTCCCAGTAATTCGAAATACACCTTATACACCTTGCTATAAATCACATGAGGTACTTTATTCACGAGGCCTCAGGCCGACTCATATCCCACGCAGGGGACAGAGGAAGTCGACCTAGACCCTCAGAAGTAAGGGGTTTTTATGGGATAGGGTTGGGGGGGGGCGGGGAGAGTTGGTGCAGCCACAAGTGATTGGCTCATTT
>NC_034610.1:16435958-16442729 GCF_900095145.1 Mus pahari | reverse complement strand
TTGTTGATTTTCTCAAAGAACCAGCTCCTGGTTTGGTTGATTCTTTGAATAGTTCTTTTTTGTTTCCTCTTGGTTGATATCACCCCTAAATTTGATTATTTCCTGCCCTCTACTCCTCTTGGGTGAATTTGCTTCCTTTTGTTCTAGAGCTTCTAGGTGTGTTGTCAGGCTGCTACTTTATGCTCTCTCTAGTTTCTTTTTGGAGGCACCCAGTGCTATGAGTTTTCCTATTAGGACTGCTTCTAGGTGTGTGGTCAGGCTGATAGTGTATGCTCTCTCTTGTTTCTTTTTGGAGGCACTCAGGGCTAAGAGTTTTCCTATTAGGACTGCCTTCATTGCGTCCCATAAGTTTTGGTATGCTGTGGCTTCATTTTCATTAAACTCTAAAAAGTCTTAAATTTCTTTCTTTATTTCATCCTTGACCAAGTTATCATTGAGAAGAGTGTTGTTCAGTTTCAATGTGAATGTTGGCTTTCTATTATTTATTCTGCTATTGAAGATCAACCTTAGTCCATGGTGAACTGATAGGATGCAAGGAATAATTTTAATATTTTTGTATCTCTTGAGGCCTGTTTTGTGACCGATTTTGGAGATTTATGGTCGACCGATTTATGGTCGATTTTGGTGAAGGTACCATGAGGTGCTGGGAAGAAGGTATATCCCATTATTTCAGGATAAAATGTTCTGTAGATATCTGTTAAGTCCATTTCTTTCATAACTTCTGTTAGTTTCAATGTGTCTATGTTTAGTTTCTGTTTCTAGGATTTGCCCATTGATTACAGTGGGGTGTTGATGTCTCCCCCTATTATTGTGTGATGTGCAATGTGTGCTTTGAGCTTTACTAAAGTTTCTTTAATGAATGTGGCTGCCCTTGTATTTGGAGCANAGNTATTCAGAATTAAGAGTTCATCTTGGTAGATTTTACCTTTGATGAGTATGAAGTGCCCCACTTGTGTTTTTTGATAACTTTGGGTTGGAAGTCAATTTTATTTGATATTAGAATGGCTACTCCAGCTTGTTTCTATGGACCATTTGCTTAGAAAATTGTTTTACAGCCTTTTACCCTGAGGTAGTCTCTGTCTTTGTCCATTAGGTGGGTTTCCTGTAAGCAGCAAAATGTTGGGTTCTGTTTGTGTAGCCTGTCTACTAGTCTATGTCTTCTTATTGGGGAATTGAGTCCACTGATGTTAAGAGAAATTAAAAAAAGTAATTATTGCTTCCTGATATTTTTGTTGTTAAATTTGTGATTCTGAAAAAAGAAAAAGTTGGGATTCTGTTCTTGCAGCTGTCTTCTTTTAGGCTTGTTGAAGGATTACTTTCTTGCTTTTTCTAGGGAGTCATTTCCATCCTATTGTTGCTATTTTCCCTTTATTATCCTTTGAAAGTCTGGATTCGGGGAAAGATATTGTGTGAATTTGGTTTTGTCATGTAATATGTTGTTTTCTCCATGTATGGTAATTGAGAGTTTTGCTGAGTATAGTAGCCTGGACTGGCAGTTTTGTTCTCTTAGGTCCTGTATGACATCTCCCCAAGATCTGGCTTTCATAGTGTCTGGTGAGAAGTCTGGAGTAATTTTAATAGGCCTGTCTTTATATGTTACTTGACCTTTTTCCCTTACTGCTTTTAATATTGTATCTTTATTTAGTGCATTTGTTGTTCTGATTATTATGTGTCAGGAGGAATTTCTTTTCTGGACCAGTCTATTCGGAATCCTGTAGGATTCTTGTATGTTCACGGGCATCTCTTTTTTTAAGTTAGGGAAGTTTTCTTCTATAATTTTGTTGAATATATTTGCTGGCCCTTTAAGCTGAAAAATCTCCATTCTTATCTACCCCTATTATCCATAGGTTTGGTCTTCTCATTGTGTCCTGGATTTCCTGGATGTTTTGAGTTAGGATCTTTTTGCATTTTGTATTTTCTTTGATTGTTGTGTCCATGTTCTCTATGGAATCTTCTGCATCTGAGATTCTCTCTTCCATCTCTTGTATTCTGTTGCTGATGCTTGCATTTATGGTTCCCGATTTCTTTCCTAGGGTTTCTATCTCCAGAGTTGTCTACCTTTGGGTTTTTTGTTTTTTAATTGTTTTTATTTTCTTTTTTAGATCTTGGATGGTTTTGTTTTTATTTTTGTTTTTGTTTGTTTGTTTGTTTGTTTGTTTTTAGAATTCCATGACCCTTTTGGTATTGTTGTCCTGTAATTCTTTAAGGGATTATTGTGTTTCCTCTTTAAGGACTTCTACATGGTTAGCAATGTTTTCCTTAAATTCTTTAAGGACTTCTACCTCTTTAGCAGTGTTCTCATGTATTTCTTTATGTGAGTTATTAATGCCATTTTTTATTAGATATTTTTTATTTACATTTCAAATGCTATCCTGAAAGTTCCCTATACCCTCCACCCACCACGCTCCCCTACCCACCCATTCCCACTTCTTGGCACTGGCATTCCCCTGTACTGGGGCATATAAAGTTTGCAAGACCTATGGGCCTCTGTTCCCAATGATGGCCAACTAGGCCATCTTCTGCTACATATGCAGCTAGGGACATGAGGTCTATGGGTACTGGTTAGTTCATATTGTTGTTCCACCTATAGGGTTGCAGACCCCTTCAGCTCCTTGGGTACTTTCTCTAGCTCCTCCATTGGGTGCCCTGTGTTCCTTCCAATAGATAACTATGAGCATCCACTTCTGTATTTGCCAGGCACTGGCATAGCCTCACAAGAGACAGCTATATTATGGTTCTTTCAGTAAAATCTTGCCCTTCTTAAAACCTACCACCATCATGAGACATGATTTTAAATTCGAGTCTTGCTTTTTGGGTGTGTTGGGGCATCCAGGACTCACTTTGGTGAGCGTACTGGGTTCTGATGATGCCCATTGGTCTTGGTTTCTGTTAGTAAGATTCTCACATTTGCCTTTCACCATCTAGTAATCTCTGGTGTCAATGTTCTAGCTGTCTCTGGCTGTCCCTTGGCTTGAAGGTCCAAGGGACCCCTGTCTAGGAAAGTCTGTTTCTTCTGTTGCCCATGTGCTCTCCAGTGGTCAGGAGGCCTTGGGTGTGCTAGGTCCTGTGGCATGGTGATTCCTCTTTGACCCTTGGTGCCCTCCGCCAGGTTCATGTGAATGATCCAGCAAAATCTTGCTGACATAGACAATAGTGTCTGCGTTTGGTCACTGATTATGGGATGGATCCCTGGGTGGGGAAGTCTCTGGATGGTCCATCCTTTCATCTCAGCTCCAAACTTTGTTTCTTTAATTCTTTCCATGGCTCTGTACTCCATTTTTTAATGGGGTTATTTGAAATTCTGGATTCCAGCTTCTTGAGCTTTTTGTATATATTGGATATTATTTCCCATCAGACTTAGGATTTGGAAAAATCCTGCAGTTTTCAAGTCAGTGTTTACCTCCTGCTTTACCAGACCCATTTTGCAAAAGGATAAAGTATACAAATAAGTGCATAAGTCCTGTACCACTCTATAGTGGACCTCTGCCCAAGAGGTCCAGAGGACTAAGTGGAACATCAGTTCTGTGTGGTTTGTAAGTCTGGGTATCAGGCATAAAATGCTTAGAACTCTTCTGTCATTCTATTTAAGTTTTGAAAATGTCTGGGAATCTCCATCCAATGGACCCACCATAATTGGTCAGAGGCCTGAGTTATCATATGTATCAATTGTCTGTCCAGAGAGATGGCTCAATTGCTAAAATGTTTACTGTGAAATCCATGCAGATGAGAATTTTACCTCCAAACCTTTCTAATCCTAATTGAAACTTTATCCACCTATAGTTACAGAGGCATATAAAGTAGGATCTCTGAGCCTGTCTGACTGGCCATTCTAGCTAAACTAATGAACTTTAGGTTTTTTGACATATACACTCACCAAGATGTGCAAGGTCTGAGGCTCTAAAGTCAAATTACTGGCTATACTTTTTGTTTCTTGAATGTGAAAAATGTTAAGACAGACCTTGCTTGTGATAGCCAGAGAGTAGTAACAACACAGATATCCCACAACAGAAGAATGTACACAGAAAAATTAGTTCATTTATCCAATGAAATACTAGTTAGCTATTAAGAATGAATAAATTCTGAGATTTGCAGGTAAGTGGATGGAAGTAGAAAATATCACCCTGAGTGAGGTGAGTCCCAAAAGAACGTGCATGGTATATACTCATTAATAAGTGGATATTATCCAAAAAATGTACAGAAGGCCCTCGATACAGTTCATGGAACTCAAAAAAGTTAATAAGCCTAAGGGTCCAAATGAGGACACCTCAATCCCACTTGGGAGGAGAAGAAAGCAATCACAGGATGGTTGAGGGAGGGAGGGATATGGGTAGGAAAGAAGGCAGGGAGTGGAAGAGGGGAATATGATTAGGTTTTGGTTGGGTGGAACAGGATTCAAGCCCTGAGGACCAGGAGAAAGACTGGAAACAGGCCACCTTGAGAGGCAGGAGGTGGGTAGACCCTTCACAATATATCAAAAACCTGGCAGGGAAAAGACTCTCAGGACTCAAAGGGAGAGACCTTACATTAAATGTCCTACACTGGGGAGAGGGCACTTCTAGAGCCTGAATCCTGTAGAAAAACAGTGCATCAAGAGGAGGGACAGTCTTGTCATTCTACAGTCAAAAACTCTGACCCAGAATTTTCCCTGTCTGAAAGAACTGCAGGAACCAAAATGGAAGAGGGGGACAAAAAGGAGGTCCAATGACAGGCATAAATTGGGATCCAGCTAAAGAGGAGTCCCCAAGCCCTGGCACTATTATTGATGCTTGGTTTGTTCACATGAATGGGCATATCATGACTTCCCTCTGAAAGACATGATACAAACAGCTGAAAGAGTCAGATTCAGAAATTTATACCCAACCAATGAACAGCAGCTTGTGATCCTTTAGGTTGAATTATGGAAAAGTTGGAAGACGCTCTGGAGGAGGGCCCCAACACATATATAGCAGAGGATTGTCATGTCTGGACTTAGTCAGGGAAGATGCACCTAACCCTCAAGATACTGGAAGCCCCATGGTGTGAGATGGTCTAGTTGGGTGTGGGTTGAGGATATCCTTGTGGAGATAGGGGTAGAAGGTATGGGATAGGGAACTGTCATAGTGTTGACCAAGAGAAGGAAAAAATCTGGACTATAAAAAGTATATTAAATAATATTTTAAAAAGTACAGATCTTAAGAGCTTGTATCTTGTACAGATCTTAAAAGGTTGACAATACATCATGACAAAAAACAGCTTGGGGAGGAATGGATTCATGTTTATCCTACACTTCCAGGCAACAGTCTATTACTTATGGAAAGAAGAGCAGGGACTCAAGTAAGTTAACTAAAGTCAAAGCCTGAAACAGAAACCATGGAATAAAGACTACAGGCTTCTTTCCTCTGGCTTGCTTTCTTAAACCCATGAATACCAATTTCCAAATTATTACATTATTTAATGAGAGCAGGGCACTCTTACATTGAATATTAATCAAGAAATATCTGATAAACTGACCATAGGACAGTCTGTTGGTGTTTTTTTTTTTTATTTTTTTTTATTAACTGAGGTTCTCTGTTTCCAAGTTGCTCTTGCTAGGCTGTTGACATAAAACTACCCAGCACAAAATGTTGCATAATTTGATTATGGTAATCACATTTTGATTGTGTATATGGACATATATGTATAATATAATATATAAGCATACATATACATGTAGGAAATTGTCAAAAGTTATTAAATAAAAGTGAAATTTTAGTTTCAATCATACTTCAATAAATCTGAAATAATTTTTGCTCTAAAAAGGAAGAATTAACAGAAGTCAGGCTGAATGTTCATGCTTGATAAAGCCTTCTCCAGTGCTTTTATTACTATACTCTCATGTAGACTGTTCTTTATTAGCAGAATACTATCATGCTTCTGAATGTTTTCTTTTCAATTCATATGGGTAATGAAAATATTTAATATTTTTTGTCCATTTTTCATTAGATATTTTATTCACTTACATTTCAAATGCTATCTCCAAAGCTCCCTATACCCTCCACCCACCTTGCTCCCCAGCCCACCCACTCCCGCTTCCTGGCCTTGGCATTCCACTGTACTGGGGCATATGATCTTAGCAAGATCAAGGGCTTCTATTCCCACTGATGGCCTACTAGGACATCCTCTGCTACATATGCAACTAGAGACACAGCTATGGGGGATAATGGTTACTTTATATTGTTGTTCCTCCTATAGGGTTGCAGACCTCTTCAGCTCTTTGGGTACTTTCTGTAGCTCCTCCATTGGGGGCTCTGTGTTACACCCAATATATGACTGTGATCATCCACTCCACTTCTGTTTTTGCCAGGCATTGGCATAGACTCACAAAAGAGAGCTATGTCAGGGTCCTGTCAGCAAAATTGTGCTGGCATATGCAATAGTGTCTGGGTTTGGAGGTTGTATATGGGATGGATCCCAGAGTGGGGCAGTCTCTGGATGGTCTTTCTTTCCATTTTTGCTTTGAACTTTTTCTCTATAACTCCTTCCACGGGTATTTTGTTCTCCATTCTATGAAGAAATGAAGTATCCACACTTTGGTCTTCCTTCTTCTTGAGTTTCATGTGTTTTGCAAATAGTGTCATAGATATTCTAAGTTTCTAGGCTAATATCTGCTTATCAGTGAGTGCATACCATGTGTGTTCTTTTGTGATTGGGTTACATCATTCAAGATAATATCCTCCAGATGTATCCATTTGCCTAAAAATTTCATGAATTCATTGTTTTTAATAGCTGAGTAGTACTCCATTGTATAAATGT
>NC_034610.1:16432769-16435733 GCF_900095145.1 Mus pahari | reverse complement strand
TGTTTGATCTTAGCCATTCTGACTGCTATGAGGTGGAATCTCAGGGTTGTTTTGATTTGCATTTCCCTGATGATTAAGGATGTTGAACATTTTTTCAAGTGCTTCTCAGCCCTTTGGTATTCCTCAGTTGAGAATTCTTTGTTTAGTTCTGTACCCCAATTTTTAGTAGTGTTATTTGATTCTGGAGTCCATCTGCCTGAGTTTTTTATATATATTGGATATTATTCCCCTATCTGATTTAGGATTGGTAAAGATCCTTTCCTAATCTGTTGGTGGCCTTTTTGTCTTGTTGACAGTGTCTTTTGCCTTACAGAAGTTTTGCAATTTTATGAGATCCCATTTCTCAATTCTTGATCTTAAAGCATAAGCCTTTGCTGTTCTGTTCAGGAATTTTTCCTCTGTGCCCATGTCTTCGAGACTTTTCCCCACTTTTTCCTCTATATGTTTCAGTGTCTGTGGTTTTAGGGGTTGTTCCTTGATCCATGTAGATTTGACCTTTAAAAATTGGGCCGTTTTTTCAAAGACATCCATAGCTCTAGTGAGACAGGATTCTGTAGGGTCATATTTTCTGCTGTACATTAAAATTATCAGTGTTTACTAGGAATTTCTATTTCTTCATGCCAAAAGAACAGGTACACAGACATGGAAAATTCTACTACAAAAAATGTTACATCAGTAATTTTTAAAAGGTAAAATATAAAATGCTTATATAATATAAGCATCTGTTCATTTTACAGATGGGCTTCAATGGTTTTTAAGATAGTTGTGGATCCCAGAGGCCTATCAGCTTTGTGCACTTCAATGGTTTTTAAGGTAGTTGTGGATCCCAGAGGCCTATCAGCTTTGTGTACTTAAAAGTCCTCACTTTCATCAATAACCAAGCATGGAAATATAAATACCCAACCACTAACACTAGTTTATTTATTTTTCCTTATCTGCTTAACTATAGCCAGTGCAGGGAGTTCTGTTCAGATATGAATATTGACTAAGTTGTATACACTTCCTTTAAAATTAGGGATGATCCATTATACATTCTCTCTTAGATTATAATGACATTTTTGAATACCTGTAGATAAATCAAGGAAGCATTCTGTATAATGTAATTATGAATACAGAATGTAAGATATATTATACCACATATACTCTATCACTCATGTTCCCATATCAGAATTCCAAAACCAGAATAGCTAAAAGCATGGAAGCCAGTGAAACTGAAAAAAGTGTGATCTTATCACAGACTCCAGTTGGAATCCTGGGCAATTCCTTCTTAATATACAGTTATCTAATGCTTTACTTTGTGGGGTGCAAGTTAAAGTTCCTAGACTGGATTCTGCAGCACTTGATTGTAGCCAACTTCTTAAATCTCCTGTGTCATCGTTTGAGTTGAAACACTTCTTCAAGAACATTGATCTTCTGTCTTAACAAAATTGGGAGGGATGTGTCCATCAACAGCACCTGCTTTCTGAGTACCTTACAGGACATCACCATCAGGCCAAAGGCCACCAGGTGGACACAAATTGAAGTCAAGTCTCCCACTTACATTGATTCTTGTGTGTACATGAGCTGGGTCCTGTCATTCGTACATTCATTCATGTCAAACATGGCTAAAATAAAAAATTTAGCAATACCTATTCTGGGCATATATCCAGAAGATGTTCCAACTGGTAATAAGAACACATGCTCCTCTATGTTCATAGCAGCCTTATTTATAATAGCCAGAATCTAGAAAGAACCCAGATGTCCATCAACAGAGGAATGGATATAGAAAATGTGGCACATTTATACAATGGAGTACTACTCAGCTATTAGAAACGATGAATTTATGAAATTCCTAGGTAAATGAATGGATCTGGAGGGTATTATCCTGAGTGCAGTCACCCAATCACAAAGAACTCACATGATATGCACTCACTGATAAGTGGATATTAGCCCAGAAACTTAGTATTACCATGGTACAATATGCAAAACACATGAAACTCAAGAAGGAAGACCAAAGTGTGGATACTTCGTCCCTCCTTAGAATGAGGAACAAAATACCCATAGAAGGAGTTACAGAGACAAAATTTGGAACAAAGACGTAAGGATGGACCATCCAGAGACTGCCCCACTCGGGGATCCATCCCATAAATAGTCACAAAACGCAGACACTATTGCATATGCCAGCCAGATTTTGCTGAAAGGACCCTGATATAGCTGTCTCTTGTGAGGCTATGTCAGTGCCTGGCAAAAACAGAAGTGGATGCTCACAGTCATTTATTGGATGGAACACAGGTCCCCCATGGAGGAGCTAGAGAAAGTACTCAAGGAGCTGAAGGGGTCTACAACCCTATAGGTGGAACTACATTATGAATTAACCAGTACCGCAGAGCTCATGTCTCTAGCTGCATATGTAGCAGAAGATTTCCTAGTAGTTCATCATTGGGAAGAGAGGCCCCTAGGTCTTGAAAACTTTATATGCCCCAGTACAGTGGGACAGGAGGGCTAAGAAGTGGGAGTGGGTGGGTAAGGGAGCAGGATGAGGGGAAGGTATAGGGAACTTTTGGGATAGCATTTGAAATGTAAATGAAGACAATACCTAATTAAAAAAAGGAAGTTATGCTTGAGTCGGAAAATATTATTTTCCTATACAGTATCTATGTGTACACCTGTGTCTAGTTTGTGAGATTTGGTTAAATAAAGATTGTCTATCATGTACATAAACATTCTGTTAGAGTTACAGATCTTTGATTTATACCACAGTTTCCCAGAAAAGGAAAACATCATGCAATGGTGACAATGTAAAGGTACACTGTAAAGTCAGGCCAATATATTTTTCTTCTTGTTTTTTTTTTTTTTTTTTTTTTTTTTTTGTTTTGTCCTTTTTTTTTGGAATAGTTTTTTATTATGCTTTATTTTGTTATAACTGTAGCTGACTTCAGACACACCAGAAGAGGGCATCAGATCTCATTATGGGTGGTGGTGAGC
>NC_034610.1:16425204-16432764 GCF_900095145.1 Mus pahari | reverse complement strand
TTTTTTTTTTAAGATTTATTTATTGTTATACACTGTAAGATCACTGTAGCTGACTTCAGACACACCAGAAGAGGGCATCAGATCTCATTATGGGTGGTGGTGAGCCACCATGTGGCTGCTGGGATTTGAACTCAGGACCTTCGGAAGAGCAGTCAGTGCTCTTACCCACTGAGCCACCTCGCCAGCCCCTTCTTCTTGTTTTCAATGTATGTTTTTGATGAGTTGAATTATGAAATTACTGAAATGCGATAATACATAAGAAACAAACAATGTAAAAAGAACTAGTACAACAAAGCTGTCATCATTTGGTCAGCTTTCTAGCTGTATCCACTGTTTTATGAAATATGATGCTTGCCAGCTGTTTCTATCCAAAACACTCTGACTATAGCACTTGTACGTTGCTTTTGAGAATATAGATATGCCCTTAAATTGTTGTGGTTTTGGTGTAATTCTCCTTACATTATTTTAATTTGGTCCCCCCAAATTGCAGGAGACCCCACAGGATGGAACACAAGATGCTGAGTGATCCAGTTCCCAGTTGGTTTTGATTGGTAAATAAAGCTGCCAGTGGCCAATGGTAGGGCAGAAAGACAGAGGTGTTGCTTTGGGATTCCCATGTAAGAGACTGAGGTTGAACATGAAGTGGAGAGCTGCTGTGTGGGGAAAGAGAGTAGATGCTATGCCTGAGAGGTGCCTAGAAGAGAATGTAGCCTATATGTAGGTGCAGGGGAAATCAGTCTAAGTGAACAGCAGTTCTGGGTCCTGGGCAGCGACAATGGAATACACGTTTTAGTAAGTGATGAGTTGGGGTTATTGGAAAGTACATCAGACATGTTGAGGTTAAGAAGTGGCCCAGCCCTTGAGTTATTTGAAGCATATTAAAATATAAAGGCTGTGTTTGTGTCTTTCATTCAGGATCCCAGAGCATTAGGATGGGTATCCAGGAGTGCTGCTATCACGATGATTTGAGTAGAGATTTTTAGGTCCAGCAACAATAAACACAAAACTAAAACAATGAATTTGATATTGGAGTTAACAAGTTAATACACAAATACAAATTACAAGAAACTATGAATGAAGTAGCTTCTATGACATCATTTTATTGTTGTTGTCCTTTGTAGTGCTTTGAAATGCAAAATTTGTATGTATTTTCTTTTCTTTATCCCTTGCAATTTGTATGTGTCACAAACAATGTTCTAGAAATGACTTGATGCAAAATAGTCATATGCATTTGCCCACTTCCAGAGGCATGTGTTCAAAACATCTGATGATATAAAGTTTCTCCATATAAACCATTTTTCCATGAAATGAGAGTTTACAATATATTTGTAATTTTCTATGTTTGATTGAATATAGAAGTCAGGGTTGTTCAGAAGCTTTCTATTTATATATTGGTAAGAGTGTAGTGTACAGTCCTTGTTGATAAAACATATTGGTGGATGATCTCAATTCATAACAGTAAGATACTCACAGTTGGAAACATGTCACAGATGATTGCCAATCTATTCATCATGAACCAGCAGAGATTATTCATGAGAGTAAATAAAAGGATGCAGGGACATGAATTAGAGCAGACAGCGTCTTTCTTTGATGCTCTCTAGTTTTCACTGCAAACATCTTTACTTCTGTAAATAGACTGCTGTGTTCTTGTTATTATCATTATCATCCTGATAGGAGTATTTTTCTTTCATAATTCTTTCCCACTGTATTTCCATAACATTCCCATGCTTTTAATGAGTTCAATACACTACTTGACTTGGTCAAATATGAACAAGTCAGTGTAAAATAAGTGGATGATCATAAGGATATAGTTGATGTTAGTCAGTTAAATCTGGGAGTAGATGAAGGCATTTAAAAATGTGTGAGTGGGCAGGGGAACAGGGCAGGGGGAGGGTATAGGGGACATTTGGGATAGAATTTAAATGTAAATGAAGAAAATATCTAATAAAATAATTTAAAAAATGTGTAGCACAATTTTCAGTCATTGGTTTCCTGTGTCTCTTTTAACACATCCACAGCTAAAATATCAATTAGCAATTAGGTCTCTTACAGTTACATATAGATTTAATATGTTTCACCATTACTTTTATGACATGGGTATGGGATACTATATATGAATGTAGTTAATTTATATGAGTATTAGTTGGAATATAGATTGACATGGTTGTGTCAAGCATTACAGTATGGATTTAATACATGTAATACAGGGTTTTAATGAAAGGTGCCAAGTGTTCCATGCACTCTACACCACCAGAATCATTGCATCATATTTTGGCAATGCTCATGAATAGGAGATGACAGATCACTGCTACTTTTGATTGCACACTCTTATCAAGATGCTCTCTTAGTTGAGAATTTTGATCTTATGACTATTCTTCAGTATTATGGGCTATGTCATGGATGTAATTGTGAGGTAACAAGTAATAGATATAGCAAGAGAGTTGAAACATATCTTAGAGTATGAGGGATGACAACTTGAGGGAATCAATGAAAGGTTTCAGTATCAAGATCAAAACTACTCTTTTTTCAATTTTTATTAGATATTGTCTTCATTTACATTTCAAATGCTATCCAGAAAGTCCCCTATACCCTCCCCCCGCCCTGCTCCCCTACCCACTCACTCCCACTTCTTGGCCCTGACATTCCCCTGCATTGGGGCATATAATATTTGCAAGACCAAGGGCCTCTCTTCCCAATGATGGCCGACAAGGCCATCTTCTGCTACATATGCAGCTAGAGACATGAGGTCTATGGGTACTGGTTAGTTCATATTGTTGTTCCACCTATAGGGTTGCAGACCCCTTCAGCTCCTTTGGTATTTTCTCTAGCTCCTCCATTGAGGAATGCTCACAGTCACCTATTGGATGGAAAACTACTCTTGTGCAATATATTGAACTTTAAAATTTCCTTTCTTCCTTCAATCCATTCAATGTCCCACTGACTAAATCCATTTCAAATTCATGATCTCATTTCATTATTATTACATCCTTTCCACATACATTTGCATAAAAATATAAAAATAAAACCTAGTAAGCCAATTTTGTATTGTCAGTACCTAGGTAATTTCAAGGTTTACAAATTCGTATTATAAAACCAATTAAGTGCTTTTTCTTTGGGAAATCCCAATTCTTGTTCTCTCTCTGTTAATTGTTTTGAAGAAACTGTAGAAAAACAAGACAGAGCTATTATAACAAGAATATATTAAGGAAAAAAATCTATGAATGATAGATTTTCTAAGAAAAGGATAGCTACTGAATAGGGGTTAACAGAACTATTGCGAATAATTATGAGTATATGTGTGAGCCAACATGTATTCATATTCATTTATATATACAAAGTATTTATTTAGGTACCACTAGAACATATTTGAAAACCCGTATGTCACTTCCCATCTCTGATACTTTATACTGAAAAATATACATATTGATTTTATCAACCTTTCTCTCCAGAAAATATTGCATAAGCCTGAATAATTCCCAAAGAAAGTAAAATAAATTATCTCATAGTTTTGAAGGTGTAGGTGTATGTTGATAAATCTGCATAGGTAGAGTGGGGACAGCAGAGCAGATGTGATCAAAGTTAGTGGGAACATGGTTCATGAGATCTCACATGGAAAGACATGTAGTTAGATAGAACTGGAACATGTAATGTTTCCTCCAGGATAACATGCTAGAAGGCATCAAGTGTCCAATTTATGGTTTTTGGGGAGACACTGAGAATGTTCCCAAATCACAGAGCATGTTGATTAAGAAAGTGAAGAATTCTTAAGGCTTATTTTCATTGTTTTTAAACTTTATACTCATGTGTTCAGTGCCTGGGGATTCCAGAGGAGGACATGGCACCCTGAGATCTGGAGTTCTACCCAGAGGTTAGCTAATGTGTGGAGGTGTTTGCACTTCAACTCTTGTCTCTGTGAGAGGAGTTCACATTCCTAACTGCTGATCCATCGTTCCAGCACTGAAGAGATCAGTGGCCATGTCAATTCTTTCATAATCACATAGATGAATTCTATCAGCAATGTATAGAATATAGAAATACATTATATGAAGCATGAGAAATTGTAAAAGTCAAAGATAAATTATACACTGAAATCATTTTATTTGTGAAATGAAATGGTTTAAAATGATCTGCACATTAAGGTCAAACTTACTCCCATGTTTTTATTTGATACAGGAGGGGATCCAGAATGCAAGTTTGGGCCTCATTACTTTATATTCTATTTGGAAAACATATGCAGATTTATAACCAGTGTAGAAAAATTTATTTGAGCCATGACTGGGACTCTTGTATATTGAAATGTTTTGTAGACATATGTCTGCATTTAAACTATGAGTATAACAATAGAAGGAAGATACAATGTCACACATTCACAAGGGGAACAGTAACGCAGGGTGTAATTTTATATTTCATTTAAAAAAAAACATGGTAGAACATATAATGCAACTACGCAAGGAAACAAAATATAAGCATAGATTTCCACTAAATGGTTATGCTGCTTATTTCTGGGTGTGTCACACATAAAACCAGACAGCACAACACAAAAGTCATACTGGACATGAAACCTAAAATGTACCTAGCTTTTCTTTTGTCTTCCTAATTTGAGTTACACTTGCACACAAAAGGTATCACAAATTGCATTTTTGTCTCTCTCTCTCTCTCTCTCTCTCTCTCTGTGTGTGTGTGTGTGTGTATGTATGTATGTGTGAGTAAGCATGTGTGTGTGTATTTGTGTGAATACATTCACCTGCATGCACAGTGATATCATGCCTACCTGCAGAAGCCTCCACAATGCCATGATATTACTGCAATTGTGCTTACAGTTCTGTCAGAATCACTGAATAACTATCAAATCTGTCCAGGATCTCTCAAATCTGTTCTGGTCAGAGGCTTAGGGGAAATGTCTATTCCTTTTCAAGTAACTGGATATCCGAGAGTCTTGGCTCATGAGAAGAAAGGGACAAAGAGCGGGGAAAAGCAGAGAGGACATTGCGGTTATATTCACCACAAACCAGCTGGGATTATACAGGAGAGCTCCAAAGGATTGACAAAGGCAAGAAATTGTGTAGAAGGAGACAAAAGTACAGACCAGGAGAAGGATGGTTTTAGTGGCTCTGGACACAGGGGAGTATCTAGAAGAAAGACTGGACCTGGACATGTATTGCATCATCTGCTTGTGCATGTACAGTGTGAGAACCATGGAGCCACTGGCCCATAGCATGAGCCCCAGCAAAAGCACTTCAGGACCTGACAGTAATGTTGTATAAAGGATGTCACTGGTTGGATCATGACGTACAGAATAACAGTACATGAAAGATTTCAGGTTTGCTGTGCTTTCATTACCATGTTTTGCCCTCATGTGCACAAGATTAATGCTGCTTATAAGTAAATAAATTACCCAGTTGAGGTACACAGAGCAACAAATGCACTCATGTGTTCTTACTTTAAGTTCTGAATCCCTGGAGTTCCTGGGTCTGATGATGATGGCCTGAAACACACTAAGAAATGAGGTGCTGCCAATACCTGCACCCCTTCCTACTCTGTGAAAAGAAGAAACCAATTTGCACCCAATATCATCGAGAAAATCTTTAAACCCAAATGAGTATATTGTCTGGGGCACTCCTTTACACAGTAGAGTTAAGATATTGGCGACAATCAAGTGAATCAGAATCCAGTCTGTAGACCTTATCCTGTACCTTGTTATGTAAATATACATGTAGTGGTATAGAAGAGTGAAATTCCCTAGAATTCCAATTATAGTCAGAGAGGTGAAAATCATTCCTATAGACAACTCACTTGCTTCCATGCTGTCAGTTCTTGTTCTCAAACTGAGGATCCTCCATTGCAAGGTGAAGCTGGAGACACAGTCACCATTCTCTATCCTAAATGAATCCATAAGATATATTCAACATGTAGGGCATCTACCACTTTGGCATACTTTCTACACATAAAAGTGATTGTAGGGGGCCACAAAGCAATCAGATATCTCTAAGTTCATACCTTGTGAAATGTGTAAAAAACTAGCACTGTCTCATTAACAGGAGATGCACAACAATATCTGTAAGGGGGTGACTTATGTTTGAAAGAAAGCAATGATCTCATCCTCACAAGTAGCCAATAGTCATATGGCATACATTTAACTCGAGGAGTTAAACACAAATCCATGTAAAATATAGTAATATAACTACAACATTATTATTAAGGGAGGAACACATATTATTTTTGTATCACCAAATGAAGTGGTGTATGATTAAGGACATAAGAATTGAGTTTTGTGAGAAGCCACACAGCTTCTGGGACAGACCCTGGACCCCCGTTGTGGGCTGCAGACATCCAGGTACCTTCCCTGCCAGAGAAGAGGTGACATCCTGGGAGGGCTTTGTCTGCCACAGCAGGTGAGAGACCCATCTAGTGTCCTGAGTCACTCAGGAAACAGTCTGAGCCTGTGAGACTCCTGACTGCATAAGCCACACAGCTTCTGGGACAGACTCTGGACCCAGTTGTGGGCTCCAGACATATGGGCACCTTCCCCTTCAGAGGAGAGGTGTCCCCAAGAGTGCTCTCAGTGCCTGAGTAGGGGAGGGAGCCATCTTGTTCCAGGGGTCGCCCAGGAAGCAGTCTGCACTTGTGAGAGTCTGAACTGCAGAAGCAACACAACATCTCGGAAAGACATACAGTTTCTGGGATAGATCCCATTTCGGACTCCAGCCATCCGGGCACCTTCCCCGCCTGGGAGGGCTTGTGTCCCGAGTCTCTCAAGAACCAATCTTCCCTGGTGAGAGTACTGACTGCAGAAGCAACAGAGCTTCTGGGACAGACCCCGTTTCGGTCTCCTTTTAACCAGGCACCTTCCCTGCTAGAGGAGAGGTGACCACCTGGGTGGACTCTGTCCTCCAGAGCAGGTGAGAGAGCCAACTTGTGTCCTGGATCCCTTGGAGACTAGTCTGTGCAGTTGAGTGAGCAGACTGCAGAGCTAACATATCTTCTGGGACAGGCCCCTTTTGCACCTACATCTTCAGCCATGAGGCAGGTTTGAAAGTCAGACCTCTGTGCACCTTCCCTGCAAGAGGAGAGCTTGCCTGCAGAGAGTACTCTGACCACTGAGACTCAGGAGAGAGCTGTACTCCCAGTACTGCTGACAGAGGCTAACAGAATCACAGGAGGAACAAGCTCCAACAAGAGACAACTATAACAACTAACTCCAGAGATTACCAGATTGCGAAAGGCAAATGTAAGAATCTTACTAAAAGAAACCAAGACCACACATCATCATCAGAATCCAGCTCCCCCAACTCAGCCAGTCCTGGATATCCCAACATACCCGAGAAGCAAGACTAGGATTTAAAATCATATCTCATGATGCTGGTAGAGGACGTTAAGAAGGACCTTAATAACTCACTTAAAGAAATTCAAGAGAACACTGCTAAAGAGGTAGAAGTCCTTAAAGAATTTCAGGAAAACACTGCTAAACAGGTAGAAGTCCTTAAAGAGGAAACACAAAAATCCCTTAAAGAATTACAGGAAGACAATACCAAAAAGGCCATGGAATTGTAAAAAAAAAAA
>NC_034610.1:16423230-16424749 GCF_900095145.1 Mus pahari | reverse complement strand
TCAACAAAATTATAGAAGAAAACTTCCCAAACCTAAAGAAAGAGATGCTCATGAACATACAAGAAGTCTACAGAACTCCAAATAGACTAGTCCAGAAAAGAAATTCCCACTGACACATAATAATCAGAATGCACTAAATATAGAGTATTAAAAGCAGTAAGGGAAAAAGGTCAAGTAACATATAAAGGCAGGCCTATTAGAATTACTCCAGACTTCTCACCAGAGACTATGAAAGCCAGAAGATCCTGGACAGATATTACGCAGGCCCTAAGAGAACACAAATGCTAGCCAAGGCTCCTATACACAGCAAAACTCTCAATTACTATAGATGGAGAAACCAAAGCATTCCATTATAAAACCAAATTCACACAATGTCTATCCATGAATTCAGCCCTTCAAAGGATAATAAAAGGAAAACACCAACACAAGGACCGAAACTACACCCTAGAAAAAGCAGGAAAGTAATCCTTCAACAAAACTAAAAGAGGACAGATACAAGAACAGAATCCCAACTTTAACAATGACAATGACAGGAAGGAATTACTTTTCTTTAATTTCTCTGAATGTCAAAGGACTGAATTCCCTGTTAAAAGACATAGACTAATAGACTGGCTACACAAACAGGACCCAACATTTTGCTGCTTACAGGAAACTCACCTCAGGGACAAGACAGACACTACATCAGAGTGAAAGGCTGGAAAACAATTTTCCAAGCAAATGATCTGAAGAAAAAAGCTGGAGTAGCCACTTTAATATCTAATAAAATCGACTTCCAACCCAAAGTTATCAAAAAAGACAAGGAGGGACACTTCATACTCATCAAAGGTAAAATCTTCCAAGATGAACTGTCAATTCTGAATATCTATGCTCCAAATACAAGGGCAGCCACATTCATTAAAGAAACATTAAAGCACACATTGCACCTCACACAATAATAGTGGGAGACTTCAACACCCCACTCTCACCAATGGGCAGATCCTGGAAACAGAAACTAAACAGAGACACATGGACACTATCAGAAGTTATGAAACAAGTGGAGTTAATAGATATCTATAGAACATTTTGTCCTAAAACAAAAGGATATACCTTCTTCTTAAAACCTCATGGTATCTCCTCCAAAATTGACCATATAATTGGTCACAAAACAGGCCTCCACAAATTCAAAAATATTGAAATTATCCCATGGATCCTATCAGATCACCACGGACTAAGGCTGATCTTCAAAAACATCATAAATAATAGAAAGCCAACACNCATGTGGAAACTGAACAACACTCTACTCAATGATTCCTTGGTCAAGGATAAAATAAAGAAATAAATTAAGGACTTTTTAGAGTTTAACGAAAATGAAGCCACAACATACCCAAACATATGGGACACAATGTAGGCAGTCCTAAGAGGAAAACTCATAGCCCTGAATGCCTCCAAAAAGAAACTAGAGAGAGAATACACTAGCAGCCTGACAGCAGACCTAGAAGCNCTAGAACTAAAGGAAGCAAATTCACCCAAGAGGAGTAGA
>NC_034610.1:16418757-16423219 GCF_900095145.1 Mus pahari | reverse complement strand
CCCCACCTGGGGATCCATCCCATCATCAGCCACCAAACCCATACACTATTGCACATGCTAGCAAGGTTTTGCTAAGGGACCCTGATATAGCGGTCTCTGGCTATGACAGTGCCTGGCAAACACAAAAGTGGATGTTCACAATCAGCTATTAGATGGAACACAGGGCCCCCAGTGGAGGAGCTAGAGAAAGAACGCATGGAACTGAAGGGGTCTACAACAACAATATGAACGAAACAGTACCCTCAGAGCTCATATCCCTAGCTGCATATCTAGCAGAAGTTGGCCTATTTGATGATCATTGGGAAGAGAGGCCACTAGGTCTTGCAAACTTTATATGCCACAGTACAGGGGAACAAGAGGGCAAAAAAGTGGGAGTGGGTGAGTATGGGAGCAGGGCTGGAGGGCGGGTATAGGGAATTTTCGGGATAGGATTTGAAATGTAAATAAAGAAAATATCTAATAAAGAAAAAAGATTATATTTCTCTTGAACAGAAAAGGATGAAGTTTTTAAAGAATTATGTTAATAAAGGGTAGCATATTCAACAGAATACTAAAAAAAAAGAATTGAGTTTTGTAAATTCAGGCTATAATTCCATCATGCATTGTGTTAAGAGATAGTTTCAAACATTAACGCTGGAGGAAACATATTACTATGAATATAGACATTAATGTTTAAAATATATTAGGTTCAGAGGGAAATTTATAGTAGAAAACAATATCCTGTAGAACTCATCTGTGAGGTCAGGTTTTCTACTTTGAATTTCCTGTAGATGTTATAGGTAACACTATATTTGATGGCATTGTTTTCAAATACCTGTAAAAATATTTACTTCTAATAGTTGAAATCAGAAAGACATAAAAGTTATAAATGTCTTAACTTAAAAGGCCCTTGCTACATGCACATAAAATAATTCTGGAATTTATTCATTTTTTTAATTTCTTTTTTTTTCTATATAAAATTTAATTTCTGGTCACATCTTCTTCTATTGGGGATCGACAAATCTTCTCCAGTTAGGGGAAAGGGATCTGTTTCCAAAGGCAGGCATCAGAGTCAGAGATAGACCCTGCTCCTGCTGTTAGAGGTCCAACGTGAGGACCAAGCTGTGCACCTACTACATATGTTAACCATTGACATTTCTTTTTTGTTTAATTTAAGTAAGTTAAAAATTTTATTTTTCTTAATTGAATACTTTAACACATTATATTCAAAGGCTTACAACCATGTATCACTGGGTTGCTCTATATGACCTACCTTCTAAATTCTTTTTTTTTTCAAAAACAAATTTTTATTAGATATTTTCTTCATTTACGTTTCAAATGCTATCCTGAAAGTCCCCTATACCTCCCCCCTGACCTGCTTCCCAACCCACCCACTCCTGCTTCCTGGCCCTGGCATTCCCCTGTACTGGGGCATATAATCTTTGCAAGATCAAGGGCCTCTCTACCCACTGATAGCCTACTAGGCCATCCTCTGCTACATATGCAACTAAAGACACAAGCTCTGTGGGGTACTCTTTACTTCATATTGTTGTTCCTCCAATAGGTTTGCAGACCCCTTTAGGTCCTTGGGTACTTTCTCTAGCTCTTTCATTGTTTCATCCAATAAATGACTGTGAGCATCCACTTCTGATTTTCCAGGCACTGGCATAGCTTCACAACAGACAACTATATCAGGGTTCTGTCAGCAAAATCTTGCTGGCATATGCAATAGTGTCTGGGTTTGGTGGTTGTTTATGAAATGGATTCCTGGGTGGGGCAGTCTCTGGATGGTCCTTCCTTCCATATCGGCTCTGAACTTTGTCCCTGTAACTCTGTCCATGGGTATTTTATTCCCCATTCTAATAAGGAACCATCGAGATTTCTAACTAGCATTTTATTAAATAATTTAAACTGAATAGTATCTGCATTTATGCATCAATAGGAGTTGGTTAATCAACTAACATACTTGGTGCTCTCTAAGGATGCTGGTAACATGCTATAATTCAGTTGTGGAATTAGCAAAGAATTTTCAGTCTCACCTTTATTCTAGAAGTCAAGGTCAGTTGTCTGGCACAGGATAAACTTGGGAGAAAGTCTGGAGTGGGGAACATGGCAAGTTTAGACCAATTTAGGATAAGACCAGTCACACGGCTGTCATTTGGCACACAGTCTTGTGTGGAATAGAGAGAGGGGAAGTCCCCAGTGCCTGAGTGCATAGCCTTCTATAGGTCACCTTAGACTGATCCCTCTTCCTCTATGCAAACCACCACTAGGCAGATCTTTTTTACTTTTAATCTTTGAGGTTGTAACATAACTATATCATTTCCTGCAGTGTCCTCTCTACAAACCTTCCCATATATCTTTCCTTGCTCTCTTATATGTCTTGGTACATGTTCCTAGACAAATCCTAATGCTTTCAAGTGAGGCATATAGGATGTACTTGACAACCGACCCAGAGCTCCAGTTAGGACCTGAACTGATAACTCACAGGACATACACATGGCCAATGAAGTTCTAAATCATCTGGATTCTCCACAGTGAATGTTTTTCTTGCATTCTGAGGGCATTAAAAGAAAGATTCTCCCAGGCGAATTATTTAATATTCAAGTATTTTTTGTATTTTCAAATTGGTATCAAACTTATTTTCATTAATCATATTCTCACTCTGAGTCAGAGGAAAAGTTTTGATCAAATGAGGCCATCATTTATGTGCAATTCCCAGTAGAAATGATTGGTTTCTGGAACATATACCACTCATTCCTACAAATCTGTAGTAATAGTACGTGTACCTGTAGAAGTCCTGAAAAGTACTATGCATATTGCATGGAATCACAGGCTATTAAAGCTGTCAATTTACTGTCAGGAGACATTAATTTTTAGTCTCTTTTTGTTTATAATAATTATTTACAAATATTTAATAATATAACCTGTACATACACTTGCATAATAAAAGAATNCCTGCCATAAATGCCCTGAAAATAAATCATGCATCCAGAGCTCTTGATCTAATTCAGCATTGTCCAGATTCTCTACTGTACATAACAGCAAAAATAAACTAAAACTCAGTTATAAACTTACCAAAAATTTGTCCTTTATCAGGCGTCCTAGTGAAATATTTCATAAGGGAAACTCTGATACCTTTCAGACAGACATTGCAAGAGCTCATAAGCACCAGATTTGTAACCAACATGACAGCACAGAGGGCACTGACAGTGAGGAATGAGCTAAGTTAGAAGTGGAATGCGGTGCTTGCAGGACACCAGCATTCATTTCTATCTGACTCCCTTCCTGAGGAGTTACTCTGTGTCCTATGTAGCTTTTCTTTTCATCCAGTTTCCGTACTATGTCTGAATGTCTCTTATGATTACTTACCAAGACTCATATATTGAATCTTCTCTGCTCTCAGATTGCAGTCTGTTCCACTTACTGCACCATTTCTCTTCCTGGGATGCTGATATTAGTGCCCTTGCCACAAAATTCAAAGAGTCATTTGGAGGGAGGCACCGGGGCCTGAGATATGGATCTGTGATTCTGTGACCTCATCTCCCTTTAGACTTGCAATTATTCTTTCACTTGTAGTAGCAATGGATATTCTATATAGACTTGACCAGGCAATAAATAAACTCTGAACTTTTCTCCCCTGTTAATAGTTCAATGATGAACTACAATTCTTTCTATCAGCTCTTAAGGGAGTATTTTAAAGTTAAAAGAGGTTGTTATCAAATAACCCTGAGATTCCACCTCACATCAGTCAGAATTTCTAAGTTCAAAAACTCATGTGACAGCAGATGCTGGCGAAGATGTGGAGAAAGAGGAACACTCCTCCATTGCTTGTAGGACAGCAAGCTGGTACAACCACTCTGGAAATCAGTTTAGCTGTTCCTCAGAAAATTGGACATAGTACTACTGGAAGATCCAGCAATACCACTCCTGGGCATATACCCAGAAGATACTGCACCATGTATTAAGGACACATGTTCCACTATGTTGATAGCACCCTTATTTATAATAGCTAGAATCTGGAAATAACCCAGATGCCCCTCAACAAATAATGGATACAGAAAATGTGGTACATTTGCACAATGGGGTAATATGCAGCTATTAAAAACAATGAATTTATGAAATTCTTAGACAAATGGATGGATCTGGAGGATATCATCTTGAGTGGGGTAACCCAGTCACAAAAGAACACACATGAAATTCACTCACTGATAAGTAGATATTAGCCTAGAAGCTCAGAATTTTCTTTAGAAGGGGGAGCAAAATACCCATGGAAGGAGTTGCAGAGACAAAGTTTAGAGCAGAGCCGGAAGCAATGACCATCCAGAGACTGCCCCACTTGGGGATCCATCCCATATACAACCACCAAACCCAGATAGTAGGCAGATGCCAACAGAAGCCTGCTGACAGGAACCTGATATACATATCTCCTGGGAGGCCTTTCTAGTGCCTGGCAAATACAGAAGTGGATACTCACAGTCAT
>NC_034610.1:16414547-16418746 GCF_900095145.1 Mus pahari | reverse complement strand
TGGGTAGACCCCAAGCCTTAGTACTGCTCTCGGGCGCACTCCCCTCCTCGGGTGAGGAAAGGCGCTGGATGCCAGGCGGACACCCCTCCTCGGTCGGGGGGGCAAGGTGTTGGGCGCTGGATCAGCCTGCGGACAGCCGCCAGGCGAACACCCCTCCTCTCTCTATTTCCTTATATCTTCTTCGAATTCTTTCTTGAGAGACTTGAAGTTATTGCCATACAGGTTAAGAAATGCCTGAAGAAGCTGAGGAGGAGGGAAACCCTGTAGGAAGGCCAGCAGTCTCAGTTAACCTGGACTCAAGAGATCTCTCAAGCAATGGACCACCAGCCAGGCAGCACATACCAGTTTATATGAGTCCCCAACTCATATACAGCAGAGGACTGCCGGGTCTGGGTTCAGTCAGTGAAAATGTACCTAACTCTCAAGATACTAGAGGCTCCAGCGCATTTAGAGGTTTGGTGGGGTGGGGGTGGGGATGGGGGTTGGGGCTGGAGACATTCTAGTGGAGAGGAGAGGCTGGGAGGAGGTATTGAAGCTGGAACAGTAAGAGGGTGGACCAGGAGTGAATAAAACCTGGAATGTAGAAACAAACAAACAGACAAATAAATAAATGGTAAAAAAGAAATTCAATGGAAAATAGTTGTGTTTGATACTTTGAAGGAGCACCATAAAATTCATAAATCTAAATAATGGAATATGCAGGAGTTAGAGTCCTAACATATTTGGTGCAAATATGAAGCTTGGTCTTCAGGTGGGTCCCATAACAAGTGATGCTGTGGATGTCTTAGTCATTCTTCCTGGCAATTGGACCTCTTACCCTTACCTGGACCCCATTGTTGTTCCTCAATGGCAAAGGCTGTGTCTTGTCTTGCTGGCACCAGATACCCCAGAGTGAAGTGCTACCCAAGGGACGTTCCCTTTCTCTGAAGAGAAGGAGAGGAGCAATGCTGGCATGGATATTTAAGTATGGGACTAGGAATAGAGGAGGGAGAGTGATCTGTGATGTGTAAGTAAAGTGGATAAAAAAAAGATAAAAAAGATAAAAAATATAAACCCACAGAACAAATCAAAACAAAATAAAAACAAGTTAATAGTAATGTTTATTGAATAAATGTAAATTTCCCAGACTAATTTATTCTTGTTATTATTTATTTATTTATTTAATTTATTTATTATGTATTCATGTATTTTTTTCTTGCTTGTTTTTTAAAGCTGGAGCCAATTTGTAGTTGATATTTTGTGAGAAAATAACTGTTATCAACTTTCCTTGGCATTACTAACAAAACTGAACCAAATAGGGTTCTGATGAGTGCCACTCTGCACGGATGAACAATTTTTCTACCAGAAATGTGAGTTATTAATTGAAATTTAATTAATGGAAAATTTAAAATAAAATATCATTTTCAGACACTTCTTTTTCTCTGTGAGTTATTGGTCTGAGTGGACGGTGAGGCACTTGGACAGCAAACGAATTTTCCACTGTTTTTGCAGGCCCATCATACCTAGTTGGTGAGAGTCTATTGCTGCGGAGATCATGGAGTAATGATGCAGTACCTAAGAAATTTGCATAAACTGTCCATGAAACACCCTTATCAAAGGATTCTTGGGTAAAAATACAAAAATACTTTAGCCTAGTTGTGAATTCTGCATTATATAGGGCTGATCTTCCAGTAAACAGGTGGCGCCTGGTACAGCAGTGTCATGGCTTTTAAGGAATGGCAAGCTATTTAATAGAAAACTGAACATAAGCCCTGTATCTCATGTGGAATTTCAGATATGATAGAGTTAATCCTGCTTAAAGTCAGAGAGTATGGTATAATGGGTCCTAGTATGATTCTACAGTTACTTTGCTCAGTGGTCAGTCAACCTTTCAAACCTCCTTGTAAATATATAGACAACCATAGGATAACTCTCTCAACTTTTTCCACATAAGCTTAATTTTGCAGTTTCCAAGTTAGATTTGGGTTAGAACAACTCTTTTTCTCTTTTTCCTTTTTCATCAAAGTTTATATCTGAGGTAAGCAGCTATGTGTTTACAGACTCCCAGGAAAAGTCATACAGAACAATTGACCTCATGACAGGAATAAACAGAATCAAAGACTAGCTAGGAAGGATCAGTTGAATAACACAACAGGTGATTACATATGTGTCTGTGAATGAAGATGTATAGTGAGAAAGAGAGATCTGATGTTTACCATTCTGGATTTTTAAAAATAATTATTTTATTTATTTACATCTCAAATGTTGCCCCCCCCATTTCTGTTCTCCCTTGCATAGTTCTTCCCCTGTGCTCCTTCCCCTTTACCTCCAAGAGGGTGACCCCCTGGGTGTTCCCTTACCCACTGAGACCAGAGAAGGCAGCCCTCTGCTACATATGTACCTCAGTCTTCAGAAGAGCCTGTGTGTGCTCTTTGGTTACCTGTTCAGTCTCTGGGAGCTCCAAGGCATCCAAGTTAGTTGACACTGTTGGCTTTATTATGGAGTAGCCATCCCCTTCAATCCTTCCCTTAAGTATTCCACAGGTGTCACTGACTTTCACCTATGCTTGGCTAAAATAATCTGCATCTGTCTCATTCAGATGACACTGCTGGGTAGAGTCTCTTAGAGGATAATTATGGTAATATCAGTAATAGTGTGAGGGATTAGTACCTGTGCATGGGATGTATGTCAAAATGGGTAACTGCTCAGCTATTCTTTTATTCTCTGCCCCATTTGGTCTTTGCTTTAATTTTAGACAGTGTCAATTTGGGGTCAAAAGTTTTGTATGGGTGTTGGTGTCCCTATCTCTCCATTGTAGGTCCTGTCTAACTACTGCAGGTGGTCTCTTCAAGTTCCATGTCCCACTGGTCAACATTTCTGCTAAGGTCACCTGCATTGATTTTTAGGTTCTTCTCTCATGCCAAGTCCCTGGGACTTCTTATAGAATATCCCATCCAGACCCTGGCAACTGCATAGTTCCATTCATTTTCTTGGCCCTCTGGGACTCTCTCCTGTCTCTCCCCTTGCCTGATCCCACCTCCCATTCCCTAGCCTTGCCTCACCCATCCAGGTGCTTTATTACCTCTGCTTTGTTGAATCTTTGTGTGATTGAGGGATCAAGGTGACTATGGCCTCATAGACTGAGATTGGCTGTATTCATTCTATTTGTATTTTGTGGAATAGTTCGAGGATCATTGACATTAGCTCTTTGAAAGTTTTATAGAATTATCTTCTAAAGCCATCTGTCCCTGGGCTTTATTTTGTTTGGGAGATTTTAGTAACTGCTTCTATTTCCTTAGTGGGAATAAGATTATTTGGTAGTTTACCTGATCTTGATATAACTTTAGTAAGTGTTATCTGTCTAGAAAGTCATCCATTTCTTTTATATTTTCCAGTTTTGTGGAGTACAGGATTTCAAACCATGATTTCAAACTATGATTCTGAATTTGTTTTTTTTTTTTAGTTTCTGTTGTTATGTTTTCCTTTTTTTCTGATTTTGTTTATTCACATACCATCTCTGTGCTTTCTACTTACTTTGGCAAAGTGTTTGTCTATCTTGTTGATTTCTCAAAGAACCAGCTCTTGGAATTTTTATTCTTTGCATTGCTCTCTTTGATTCTAACTGATTGATTTCAGCCCTGAGTTTGGTTATTTACTGCTGTTTACTCCTCTTGGGTGTGTTTGCTTCTCTTTGCTCTACAGATTTCAGGTGTGCTGTTAAGTTGGTAGTATAAGATCTCTCCAAGTTTTTATGAAGGTGTTTATTGCTATGAACTCTCCTCTTAGAACTGCTTACATTAGATCCCATGAGTTTCATTATATTGTGCCTTCATTTTATTGAATTATAGGAAGTTGTTAATCTCTCTCTCTCTCTCTCTCTCTCTCTCTCTCTCTCTCTCTCCCTCCCTCCCTCCCTCCCTCCTCCCTCTTTCTTTCTCTCTCTCTTTCTTTCTTTCTTTCTTTCTTTCTTTCTTTCTTTCTTTCTTTCTTTCTTTCTTTCCTCTCCTCTCTCCTCTCTCCCTCCTCCCTCTCTTTCTCTTTCTTTCTTTCTTTCTTTCTTTCTTTCTTTCTTTCTTTCTTTCTTTCTTTCTTTCTTTTCTCTCTCTCTCCCTCTCTCCCTCCTCCCTCTCTTTTTCTTTCTTTCTTTCTTTCTTTCTTTCTTTCTTTCTTTCTTTCTTTCTTTTCTTTCTTTCTTTCTTCCTTCCTTCCTTCCTTCCTTC
>NC_034610.1:16405986-16414507 GCF_900095145.1 Mus pahari | reverse complement strand
TCATTGAGTAGAGAGTTGTTCAGTTTCCATGAGTATGTTATGTGTGCTTCATGTTCGTTGTTGTTGAAGTTGAGCCTCAATCCTTAGTGGTCACAGAATTATTTCAATATTCTTGTACTTGCTGAGAGGTTGCTTTTTATTCAATTATGTGGTCAATTTTGAACAAGTTTCTGTTAGGAGCTGAGAAGAGGGGATATTCTTTTGTTTTAGGATAAAAGGTTCTGTAGATATCTGTTAAATCCATTTGGTTCATATCATATATTAGTTTCACTGTTTCTCTGTTTAGTTTCATTTTGATGGTCTGTCCATTGGTGAGAGTGGGATTTTGAAATCACTCACCATTATTGTATGTGTTTCAGTGTGTGATTTGAGCTTTAATAATTATACTTTTAATCTCCAGTGAAATATAAGTAGTCATTAGGATTTTCCCACCAAAAAATTCCAGCATCATATGCAGTTCATTCAGAATCCTACCAGAATTACAAGGAAAAATTAACTCCAATATTTCTCAAATTTCACAAAAACAACAGAAACATTGCCCAAATAATTTTATAATGCCATGGTTACCATGCTATGTAAACATCATAAATACCTTTTAAAGTAAGAGAGCTTCAGCTTAATTTTTAGGATGAACACAGGTGCAAAAATTCTCTGTAAAATGCTTTCAAACTGATTTCAAGAACAAATCAAGAAGGACAACAACTACAATTAAGTATGATCCAACCCAGAGTTTTGGGAACGGTTGAGTAGAAAAAACATAAAATGTACTCCTCCTTATAAACAAATGAAGGGCAAAAATGTCAACAACAGAAAGCTTACAAACTCCTAGCAATTAGATAGGATCATCTCTCATTTGATGCAGAAAAGATCTTTGACACAATACAAAACCTATTCTTGGTAAAAGTCCTGAAGAGTTTATATAGACAAAATCAAATTCAGTGGAAAAATACCTCAAAGCAATTCCACTAAATTCAGGAACAAGACAAGGTAGTTCACTTTCTCAATATCTATTCAATAAATTTAATGTTTGAAATTTTACCTACAATAGTAAGACAACTAGTGGCGATCAAGACGATACAATTTGGAAAGGACAAAGTCAGAGTATTATTATCTATAGATGATATTACCACATACATAACTGACCATAAGAATAATCACTTTCCAAAGCAAAGTAGTCAAACACAAAGTTAATTCACAAAAATCAGTGTCTCTACTATATACAAATGGCATAGGGACTGAGAAAAAATCAGGAAACAATACCTTTTACAATAAACTCAAATAATATAATAAATATTTGGATAAGTCTAACTAGGCAAGTGATAGACATGTACAATTAAAAATATAAAATCTTTGATAAAAGGAATTTCAGAAGATAGAAGATCTCCCATGAACCTGGATTGGCAGAATTAACATAGTAAAGATGGCAATCCTATCCAAAAGCTAGATACACATTCTATGCAACTCTTTAAAATTCCAACACCATTTTTTTACAGACCTTGAAATGAAATTTCTCACCTTCATATGGAAAAACAAAACTCCAGACTCACTACAATTCTGAACAATTAAAAAACTGCTTGAGGTCTTTTATTCCCAATTTTAAGTTGTCCTACAGAGGAATAGTAATAAAAAAAAAACATGTGGAATTTGGTGTAAATACAGACATGTTTACCAATGGATTAGAAATGAAGGTGAGACATAAATTCACACATATATGGACACTATTGCATTTTTATCTTAAAAAAAGGCAAGACAAAACTACAAGAAAAATGATAGCAGCTTCATCAAATGGTGCTTGTCAATTGGATGACTTAACGTAGAAGAATGCAGTAGCTTCATACTTATTACTCTGCACAAAACTCAAATACATGCAGATCAAAGATCTCAACATGAAACCAGAATTCTTAGCCTGATAAAAGGGAAATTGGAAAATACCCTTCATCATATTGACAAAGGAGACATGTGTCTGAATTGAACACCAATATTGTAGGCACTAAGACGGACAATTCATAAATTTGACCTTATGAAATGGAAATTTTTTTTGTAAGGCAAAGGACAGCAACATTTGAAAAAGGCTAAAAATTACCAAATGAGAAATAGTTTTTTACCTACTCCTGATCTGAGGAAGTCTTAAAAGAGTGCAAGAATAATGTAGACCCTCACAAATACAATTAAAAATATGTTGGAGATAAAACAATGAACTCTGAATAAGTGGGTGTAGATGCAAATGGCTGAGGAACAAACACTTATAAGTGTTCATCTACCTTAGCTGTCAGGGAGATGCAAATCACAATTAGTGTGATATCCCATCCTATACCTGTCAGAGTGTCTAAGACAACTCATGGTAGAGAGGATATAGAGCAAGGGGAACACTCCCCAAGTGATGTTTTGAGTGAAAATGTGAATGAAGTGAGTGAAAATATGTATATCTACTATAAAAATTAATATTATGTTTCCTTAGAACATTGGGAACAGCCAGGGCCCTTAAGTCTGGAGCCATGTCTGCAACCCTTTATTATTATAATTTTTATAATCTCATATTTTCTATGGTGATGTATGGATGATAGAGGTGAGAACTTTCTCACTGGGCCACTTCTTTGGCATTTTCAACATTTACTTCAAAATTTATTCAGTAATTACTTTGTATATTCATTCATGTATTCATGTTTTTGGAGACAGGACTCATTCTGTAGTGCATGATGCCCTGGAATTTTTTTAAAATAAACAGGCTAGTGTTAATTCTTGTCTGCCTTCTTTAGACTAGGTTATGGGAACTTCTCTTTTGGTAACCTGCAGAGTACCTTCCTGCCCCAAACACTATAGTAGTTGGGAGAAAGCTCCACGTACACAATTCTCCATGTTGAATGAGTTGTATAGATGTTGTCCTCGGAAATGTGTCTTTGCTATCAGTTTACTTATCTTATATAGCCATCATGAAACTTTTTAATTTTTTTTTCTTATTCACTTTCCATCCTGCCCACTGTCCCCTTCCCAGTCACTGTCTCCCACTATCTTTCCCCCTCCCCCCCTCACTTCTCCTATGAGCAGGTGGGAACCCCTTTAGGTATTTCCCCTCAACGATGGTACTTCAAGCCTCTGTTGGTGTAGGTACATACTCCCCACTGAGGTCAGCCAGGCAAGGCAGTCCATCTAGTAGAAAATATCCCACATACAGGCAACAGCTTTTGGATGGGATAGCCCTGTTCCAGTTGTTCAGAACCCACATGAAGGTCAAGCTGCATATGTGCACATATGAGTCAGAAAGCCTGGGTACAGCTCCTATTTGTTGTTTGGTTCATGGTTCAGATTTTGAGAGCCCCAACAGTTCAGGTTAGTGACTCTGTTGGTCTTTCCGAGAAGGTCCTATCCCCTTCAGAACTAGCAATCCTTCTTCCTATTCTGTAAGAATCCCCATGGTCTGTCCTCTCTTTGCCTGTGGTGTCTGTATCTGTCCAAGTCAGCTGCTGTGTGATGCCTAGCAGATGACAACTTGCTCCTGATGGCAAGCATATCAGAAAATCATTAACAGTGTTAGTGATTGGTGCCTGCCTATGGGAAGGGCCAGTTATTAGTTGGCTATTCCCTCATTCTCTGATTCCTCCCCAGTACCTGCATTATTTGTAGACAGGATAATTTCTGGTTCAAAGGTTTTGTGGATGGGTTGGTGTCTCTATCACCCTACTGGGGTTCCTGTCTGGGTTCTGGAGGTGACCTCTTCAGGTTCATATCCCCAATGTAGTCACAGCAACAGTCATCCCCAGTGATTCTTGGGCAGAGCATTTGGGCCCAAAACTCAGTAGTTCTACCATTGTTCTTAGATGCTGGGGGAGAGGGGGTTGCATGATAATTCCTGGATTATCTCCCATTCTTGATTTTCTTTTTTCTACTCAGTGTGCTGATCTGGTACTTGAAAGACCTTCTGACAGAGAGACTAAGGCTCTTTCTCCCATAGTGACAGAGCCTTAAGATTGTTTTATGTAATAGTTTTTGTTCAGCCAAGATTGGCTTCAGACCTGCTACATGGCCAAAAATAACCTTGAACTTCTGACCCATATGTCTCAATTCTTTGAGTTCTGTGAATGCAGGCATGTGTTAATATGTATTGTTCATGCAACATTAAAGAGAATGCACAGGGTTTGTGATTTTAGCCAAGGACTCTCCTCAGTTGAATACGTTTACAGAACTCCAGCCTAATACTAATGGACATGCTTTATCCTTCTGAGTAGCCAACACAGCAGATGACTAACAGACCATTCAACTCAGCTGTTTATTCCACAACATATTTTATAGTTGCAACAAGTTATTTGCGATGAGGTCCTCTACAGTCCCTTCTTATATATTTTGTGCATGTGTATTGTCAGGAATGTCTGCCCAACTTGTACTTAAGACCATGTGGGTCACATGTGAAAAACAAACAAACAAACAAACAAACAAACAAAACAGGAACTCAGGCAAGTGTGCTTGCTTAGACCAGTCATCTTACCTGGTGCAATGCTGAGGCAGGATGATTACTGGAACTTGGAATTTCAAATCAACCTAAACTGCAGAGCTCTTGTTCAAAAACAATTCAAAACTCTGAAGGGCTGGATTAGTAGAAAGGTATCCTATTGTTCTTAGATTGGGTCTTTTCATATTTTCCTAAATTTCCTGGGTGTTTTGTATTAGAGTCTTTTTAGATCTGGCATTTTCTTTGATCCATGTATCAAATTCTATAGTATCTTCTATGCCTGAGATCCTCTCTTCCATCTCTTGTACTCTGTGCATGATGGTTGTATTTGTAATTCCTACTCTCTTTCATAGATTTTTCTATCTTCAAGTTTGCCTCCATTTTGTGTTTTCTTTATGGCTTCTTTTTCCATCTTTAGATCCTGAACATTTCATTCATTTCCTTCACCTGTTTGATTGTATTTTATGTATTTCTTTAAGGAGTTTAATTGTCTCCTCTTTAAGGGATTCTACATGTTTGATTGTATTTTTCTCTATTTCCATAAAGGATTTATTTCCTTTTTAAAGGCTATTATCATCTTCATGAGATGAGATTTAAAGTCATAGTCTGGCTCTTCAGGTATGTTAGGATATCCAGGGTTTGCTCTAGTAAGAGAACTAGGTTCTGATGGTGCCATTTTGGACTGGCTTCTATTAATTATGTTCTTGCCCGTGCCTTTAACAATCTGGTTGTCCCTGTGAGTAGCAGGTTTTTGGTACCGTTTGCCCTGGGTATGAGCAACATCCATGCCCCCTGCCCCGCTGCAGAGTCAGGCATAGCTGTGCGTTGAGGAATGGAGTGCTGATTCAAGTTTACAGGTAGAGCTATGGACTGGAAGGAAGATGGAGCTCCAAAAGGACTGGGCAAACCTCAAGGCTGCTGAGCTTGCTGGGGTCCCAGCTGTCTGAAGATTGGGGCATAGGTGTTTCTCCTGGGTAAGAACAGACCTCCCAGTAGCTGGGCAGAGTTGTGGGCCTGGGCCTGTGAGTGGTGAGATTGCAGATAGAGGTGCAAGCTGGAAGGAAAATGATGCTTTGATGGGACAGGTCTATAACCACCTTGGAGGTTACAGGAACAGCCTGTAATAGCCACCTTGTGGCGAATTCTGGAATTACAAACTTGAAAATTTCTGAAGGCTGCAGGATAATTGACACCTGTTGAAACCTAATTATTGTGATTCCCCCTATGGGGCTGCAAGCTCCTTCAGCTCCTTTGGTCCTTTCTCTAGCTCCCCCATTGTGATAGGATAGGGGTTTTTCGGAGGGGAAACCAGGAAAGGGAATAAGATTTGAAATGTAAATAAAGAAAATTCCTAATAATAAAAAAGAAACCTAATTATTAACCTGCTGTTCAGAATTAATTGGGACTCCTATAACTCAAAGATATAAAATAGTCCTGGAACACTGAATACACATAGATATCTGTGGGATCAGTCTGACAATAGAGTAGAACACATAATAGTCCCATAATAGAACATGAGTAGTTTATATAGGTACATGCTGAAAAGAGGGCTTGCATGGAGCACCCATTTGTATACATAACTAAATTACTGCTTTCCTTATATAGATATCGTTCTCACTCCCAGGAGGACATCAATATCTGATTTGTACTTCTTTTATAAGCTGAAAAAGTATTAAAAACATGAAAAAGTAATGAATGCCAATTATCATCAGTGGGTCTGAATTTCTCTAGGACATTGACTCTACAGGACAAATTAGGCTAGTAAGACATCATTGCAAAGTCAAGTTATCTTTGGGCAAGGCTAACATCCTTCATTTGACTTAATAGTGAAATTGACATCTGCGGCCAAAATATTTCTGTAAGTCCTACTCAGGCCTTAAATATTGTAAAATGGGTTTTTCTGGAACTAATCATAAATGTGCTAAAGAATAAAAAGGTTAATTGATTGATTAACTGGGACTTCATGATAAAGGTCAGCCACTTGTAGGAGATCAAGAATTTTTTTTCTCAAGCTATCACTAGTCCTCTTAATAGCTATTACCAACAACCTCTTTGTTTGAGCCAAAATCTAAGTTTCTCTCAGCTTAAAATTTTGAAAAGCAGTTGCTTAGAAGACTATTATCAAATATCATTTGAAACCTATAGCAGATATGTTTGCTTTGCTAAATGACTCTCCCAGAAATGTATCTGGCTAATATAAATGGAACTGTCAAGTGAAAACTGTGTGCCCCAGCATGCTTCTTGCTTGTGTGACCCGCACCATCACCAAAAGCAACACAGGGAGGAAAAGTTTCTTTAATCTTACATCTTACAGTCCATCCTGGAGGAAAGCCAGGCTAGGAACAAATATAGAGGCAGGAATTGAAGCAAAAACCTTAGTAGAACTCTTCTTACTCCCTTGCTCTTGTTGGCTTGGTCAACCTGTCTTGTTTCTTCTTTCCTAATGATTCTAACTTGTATCAAGTTTACAGTTATAACACCAACATCCCCCCCCCCACAAACCACCAATCACCAACCAATAGCAGCACACTATTCTAATTTCAAGCATGTACTGAGATAAGAAGAGCTGTGACAATTAGAAGGAGGGAAAAACTATAATCAGGATATATTATATGAGAAAAAACCTCTTATCTTCAATAAAAGAACAACAACAAAAAAAGACATGGCTTTTTCTAAACTTCAAGACTATCTCTACCACTTTCAAAGCATTTGTAAAGAAAGCTAGCCAGGAGATGTGCAGGAGCAAGAAGTCACATATCTCAAGCTAGCCTTACAGATACCATGGTATCTGTAAAGGTAGGCTAGAACTCCTAACTCAATTACCTCAACTTTTGAAGATCTGAGATGATTCCAAAACATGTGCTACCAAGTCCAGTTTATAGTCCCTAATATTGCTAATAGTTGGCAATGCTTTATATAGTAAGCTTTTACATTTAAAGCAAAATGTTTTATAATAAAGTCTAAAAGTAGATAGCACATATCCAAAATGAAATGACAATTTAAAACCTAGGTTAAATATTTTAGACAATTTGAAGAATCTGTTTTTGAGTAGGATTGTGGTTCAATCGAAGAAAGTTTCTTGCTCATGTTTTCTATTGACACCCTATATAGGGCATGAAGTTTCAAGTCACAGGATATTCTCTACATCTTTAACAGAAAACAACCCCATGATCCTCTACATAATTATGTGAGGACAAAGACAGTATGATTTCCATGAATAGATTCAGAAACTTTTAATTAAAATAAATTTGATTTGAGTTTATGTAGTGACATGTAAAAATTATTGTGGTGAAGTGAAGACTGCAGTTTCTCTTACAGAATGCCTAGTTGGTTTGATTCTGTGAAGCAATGGGGATGCTACATCCACTCCAGTAGTGACCTGCCTGACAGGCTGAAAAGCCTGAATGTGGTACAGAGGCAAAAAGTTCACCGAAACTTAGTCTCCAGGAACTGTGGCATCCTGTATAACGAATGCTCCAATTTCCTTGCTTTAGTTGGTAAACGGATCTGTGTGTTTTCCCTTAATATTGCTTTATTAAAAGTGCCTCTAAGGATTGATTTTTGACATATAGCTAAGTTAGATTCCTCAACAGTCCTAGGCAGTCCTTGAGCCGACCATGGGCTCAGCAAGAATTCAGCAAGAATGTTGCCTATTCAGTGACATTCAGATTTGCCTGTAGTATGGTAAGAGAGATAGTGAAAGAAATCAGGTATTACTATCTACTACATAGAGTTAGAAATCTCAGGGCAAACTACTCCCATATGCAGGAATTTACTATACCTAGGAAGAAGGAAGGTTGTAGTCTAAGGAGGAACTCGAGTAGATACTTAGAACTATAGATAGCTGAGTTACACCCATACACAGGAATTTACAATGGCCTAGGGGGAAGGTGGACTATACAATAGACTAGAACAGGAACTATGGCAAGGGAAACCCTTGCCCCTGACTTCTAAGATTAAGCAGACGTTAGGTGGGGCTGCTTTTGATCCCAGTTGTTAACATTGAATTTTATCCCAGTTGGTTCCTGACAGTCCTTTGTAGGCATTCCTCTGTTTTGTTTTGTTTTTTTTTTTTTT
>NC_034610.1:16396470-16405483 GCF_900095145.1 Mus pahari | reverse complement strand
TTCCCATACCCCTCCCCCCACCTCTGTTCCCCTACCCACCCACTCCCACTACTTGGCCCAGGCCTTGCCTTGTGCTAGGTCATATCATTCCTCTGTTTTGTGTCACATACTTCGATGTACCTTGCCTACTGTGATATCAGACTCCTTTGTTTTCTGTATTATAAAACTGATGCTCATTTTGAGGCAAAAATTACATTTAGATCGGCACTCCCTTGTGTTGTGTCTGTCACCCCCTTTTCACCTACTCCTTGCCCACCTCTAACCAGAACCCGAGTTTCGTCAGTGGATCGAGGACCCAAGTGAGGTTTGTATATAGCATGGGGAGGCTTGCAAACAACTGTATTTGCACTGGCAGAGCTTCACAGGAGACAGCTATACCAGGGTCCTATCAGCAAAATCTTCCTGGCATCTGCAATAGTGTCTGGGTTTGGTGGTTGTTTATGGGATGGATTCCCAGGTGGGGCAGTCCCTGGATGGTCCTTCCTTCAGTCTCAGCTCTGAATGTTGTCTCTGTAACTCCTTCCATGGGTAACATCAGTGGGAGGAGAGGCCCTTGGTCTTGTGAAGATTCTAGGCCCCAGTATAAGGGAATGCCAAGACCAGGAAGTGGGAGTGGGTGGGTTGGGGAACAGGGGGAGAGGGGAGGATATAGGGGATTTTCAGAGAGGAAACTAGGTAAGGGGATAATATTTGAAATGTAAATGAAGAAAATATAATAAAAAATAAATCTATTAAAAACAATCATATGTCCCATAATATGCAAAACACGCCAAATGTAAACATAGGAATTGGCTAAAAAGATTTTTCATTTATTTCAGTGTCAAAGAGCTAGAAAACATATCAGAAAAGGGATATTGCAAAAATTTTAACAACTACCTTAGTGTAACATCTGGTTTTGATTTCTCATCAGGATCTTTAAATTTATATATGTTATATGATCATCCAGATATATATCTTAACTCACAATGAACATACTTGCAGTATATGCATTCTCACATTCTTATGTAAAAATGCTGCACAACTAAATATATGCGTAAATATGTGTGTATGCAAACACACTTGCATGTACAGTGATCTACTGGTTTGTCTTCAATAGCATAACCATTCGCATGGTGTGACTGTAATTATGTGCACAATTGTTTTGGAATGAGTCAATAACAAAGTAATAACTGTCATTAGGCTTTCAATTAATCTCATCCTCAGAGGTTTTTGGAAAAGTTCTATTCCTTGTTGAAGGCAGGAAGAAGCTGGATACACGAGAATCACGGCTCATGAGCAGAAAAGGACAAACAGTGGGGAAAAGCAGAGAGGCCATTGCAGTCACATTCACCAGAGACCAGCTGGGCTTGTACAATAAAGCCCCAAAGAGTTGACAAAGAGAGGAGAGTGTGTAAAAAGAAACAAAGGTACAAACCAGGAGAAGGATGGTTTTGGTGGCTCTGGACTCAGGGGAAGATTTTGAGGACATCTTGTTTCTGGGCATTTGCTGCATCTTCTGCTTGTGTCTATATAGCGTAAGTACCATGCAGCTGCTGGCCCAGACCATGAGCCCCAGAAAAATAATGTCAGGAGCCAACAACAATGCTGCATATAATATGTCTCTGGTTTTGTCATGACAGTCCCAATAGCAGTATAGAAAAGATTTTAGTTCTGTTGTGGTTTCATTGATGTATTTTGCCCTCATGTGCATAAGATTTACACTGCTTATAAAAAAGTGAATGAGCCAGCTCAGGTACACAGAATAACAAATGCATTTGTGTGTTTTGACTTTAAAGTCTGAACTCCTAGTATTCCTGAGCCTGATTATGATGGCCTGGAAGACACTAAGGAAGGAGGTACTGCCAACACCCACACTCCTTCCCACCCTGTGAAAGGAGAAAACTAGTTTGCATCCAATATCATTGAGGAAGTCTTTTGAACCAAAACCTGCAATTGTCTGGGGAACTCCTTTACACAGTAGAGTTAAGATATTGGCTACAGTTAAGTGCATTACAATCCAGTCTGTGGACAGTAACCTGTACCCTATGAGGTAAAGAAACAAATAGTGGCAGAGAAGAGAGAAATTCCCCAGAACTCCAATCACAGTCTGAGACAAGAAGATCACTCCTACAGCTAACTCACATGTTGCCATACTGCTAGTTCCTCGTCTCAGACTGAGATCCTGAATGAGAAAATGAGGCTGAGTTCTTCAATGCATATATTCTTGCACAGGGCACACAATATAACAAATGCAGAAAAAAAATCTACAAGAAAAATTCATCTTATGAAGCAGGCATAAATTACACACATGAACATAATTAAATGGGGCACAAAGTGCTTGAGTATTTGTGGGATCATATTCAGGGGAATTTGGAAAGAGCATTAATGCCTCTGTGGCAAAACAAGCACAGAATGCCTAATGTGGCTCATGTTAGAAACATAACATTGATTCCATTGCATCAAGTTATTAATCCATTCAGTTTGGGGAAATAAACATTAAATGACTTCAATAGAATAATATGGCAAAATATTAATTTGAGACAATGGATTCTCTCTATATTGAAACCTGAGAGAAGTAAATGTGTGAATAATAAAAGAGTTGAAGTTTGTAAATTATAGGTTATATATGCAACATACAAGGGTAAATTGTAAGAAATTATAACTTAAACTGTTGACACAGGTGGGATTGTTGTTACTATGTTAACAGACACAGACACTCATATTTAGAATTTTAGGTTCAGTGATAAATTTACGAGAGAATCCATGGTAAACCATGCAGGTCCTTTATTTGCTCAGAATTTCCATTTTATATTATCTTATATTTCAATTCTTATTCTTATATTTCAATTGATCAGAATATTCTAATATTCATGAAAACAAGATTTAACCCTAATAGCTAAAGGCAAAAAGCAATAAAATCAAATAATTTTATGTTTTTTCAATGTCCTTGGCCACTTCCATGGAAGAAAGCAGGGGTATTTTCAAATTGGGACGAGTACTGTTTCCATTAATTTTACCCCCACTCTAGGGTAGAAAATAACCTTTGAATAAGAGAGACCTTCACTTCCATGCAATTTCAGATATCATATCATTATTTCAAGGAAGGATTTCATTCCTTATTTTAAGCATGAAGATATAATTAGTGTCTACCTAGAAGGACTGAAATCTTCTTATTATGCTTATAAGAAGAAATCACAGATTACTATTATTTTCATTTTTAAGGTCATGAGAATTTACTCTTTATCCTTTTTTTTCTTTATCGAAATTATTTAACATATTTTATAGAAAGTTATTACATTTTCAATGGCATAGTCCCAGAATCAGAATGACAAACACCCTGTAAATACATGTTCCATGTGTAGATTATTTACATGCTCCTTACTAGTCACAGTTACCACTGTACATAAAGCACTGACAAAACTAAGACACACAGACTTACATGCTTCCCACAATGCTATGTAGTGTCACTGACCACAGAAATTCTTCTTTACAAGGTACCCTAGAGAATGATGCTCATAAAGGAAAAATTGTTTTTTTAATGATATTTTATGAGGCCATTAGAGCCAAACCTTTTTTTTTCAAAGAGGAGAGGGCACTGCGAACACTAACAGTGAAGAATAATTTAAGTTAGAATTGGAACACAGTGCTTCCAGGACCCCAGTACTCATTTCTTCCCAATTCCATTCCTTAGGAGTCTTTGTCTTCTGTGACTTTGCCTTTCCTCCAACTTCAGTCCCATGTTCTGTCATCTTCTGCAATTACTTACCAAGTCTCCCACATCCTACCTTTTCTTCTCAGGTTGCAATCTGTTACACTATCTGCACTTTTACTCTTCCTCAGCATTCTGATTTCAATGCCATGGTCACAAAGATCAGGAGGTCAGGTGGAGGAAGTTACCAGTACTTGAGATATGCATATGAGACTCTGTGATCTCACCTCCCCTCAGACCTGCAATTAATATTTCACCTAAAATAGCAACGGATAGGTAATCTTGAAAAAAATGACATAGCTTACAAAGACACATTACAAAGGTGACCATTACAAAGAGGAATTATATATTCTTACTAGGAGCTCTTAAGGGAATATTGTGCATTTCAGAGAAGTTGTTATCTGCTATGTTTCCTGGAGGTCCCAAGATGTCATCTTTAGAGGCAAGTAGATAGTTTGACATGTCAGAGGTCTAACATTGAGCTATGTATGTGCATTGTTTTTATTTTTTTGATTCTCTGAAATATTCTGTACAAAATCCTCATTTTCAGTTCATCTAAATGGGTTCCATTAATACATAGAGAGGAAAATTTCATCGACAAAATATATTGTTGATATTCTCAAAAATCCAATAAAATGACCTGGATACTATAAATTTACTCCAATATTATTTTCATTTAATCTGAGGTATCCATGTTGATTAATTTCTGTTTGGTCATTTGTTTTCACAACTGGAAGTAGTCTACCAATCATATTACTAAGGAAAATTTCCTTTATCATTATACCTTTATATTAAAAACCAAATTGAATCAAGTGCTAGTTTGAACAAAGGTTCTGTGCATGGGTAAAAAATTCTGCTCTCAGAATTCATGGATTACTAAAGGAAAACATGATTGCTAAGCATGTGCTACATCCTTTTGAGTTTGCATCAATAAGCATAAACAGGTACCTAAACAGCATAACCTGTTTTTATTGTTGTTGCTTGTCCATAGTAAGTAGGTAAGATCCTATTTTGGAAGATATCATGAACTTAACAGGCAGCACCCAGAGAAATCAAACTCAACTGCTTAGGAAAATTTCTCCCTGCTATGTAACTGTACTGTCACTCACATATTTATTGACTTGAGTAATGAAAAATGAAACTAAGCTAAGTCACGTAACTGTAAGACAACATGAAGTAAAAGAAATTAATATGGTTTTCTTTCTCTAGGAAGTATAGAATTTAAAAAATTGGATGTATCACAAGAATAAAAGGATTTCATTAAAATGACTACTGAACTAGAAGAAGTATTGCAACTACCAAACATTGGACATTTGAAAACAGACCAAAACCGCATAGTAAAGTTTTGTCAGTTTGTGTTCAATTGCTGTGATAATAATACTCCATGACCAAAGAAACTAGAAAAAAAAGGTTGTTCCTCTGAAAGTTAGTAGCCTATCTTGAAGAGAAATCAGGGCACATGCTGAGATCGGAGGAAAAACTGGAAGAATAATTTCTATGCTGCTAACATTTGAGTTCTGAGGACTGACCTTATATCACCAGGCTTGAAAGCAAGCACCTTTATATGCTGAATAATCTTACTGGCAAGTTTTAAGTAGTATTGTTTAATAGTTTATAATTTCAATGACTGACTTTAAAACCAGGAGAGTATTAACAAAGAAAGGCTATATGAATGTTGCCTGAGATGGTATAGAAATGCATTTACCAATGGCCTCAAGACCCTGTGCCAGAGTCTATGACACTAGAAGTAGAAAAAATAAAAATATTTTCATCACATGTTTGACACAGAGAGTTTCATGCTTTCTCCCCAATGTCGGCCTGAGCTCAAGGTCCCCAAGCACTGACATATAACTTAGAGGCTGAGAGTTTAATGTAGGTATATACTACTCTACTTTGAATTGAGCACATCCCAATTTTACTATGATGTTTAATGTGCATAGTTCAGAGTGAGAGGTTCATTTTATGAAATAAAAGCTGCCAGTTTGATGATTGTCTCAAGAAATAATGCTTTTCAGTTTGACGATTGTCTCAAGAAATAATGCTTTTCAGCCATTCAAGATTCCTCACTTGGGAATTCTCCGTTTAGTTCTATACCCCATTTTTTTGATTGGTTGTTTGGTGATTATCTTCTTGAGTTCATTATATATTTTGGATACTCGACCTCTATCAGATGTGGGGATAGTGAAGGTTTTATTTTCCCATTCTGTAGGTTGCCCATTTGTCCTATTGACTATGTCCTTTGCCTTGCAGATGCTTTGCAGTTCCATGAGGTTCAATTGATCAATTCTTGATCTTAGTGTCTTAGCCATTTGAGTTCTGTTTAGGAAATTTTCCTCTGTGCCAGAGTTCAAGGCTATTTACAACTTTCTCTTCTATTAGATTCAGGGTATCTGGTTTTATGTTGAGGTCCTAGATTCACTTGGACTTGAGCTTTGTACAAGGTGATAATATGGGTCTATTTTCGTTCTTCCACATAATGGTGCCAGTAAGACTAGCACCATTTATTGAAGATGCCTTTTTTTTTTATTGTATACTTTTGGCATTGTTGTCAAAGATCAAGTGACCTTAAGTGTGTGGATTTATTTCTGGGTCTTCAATTCTATTCTATTGGTCAATGTGTAGGTCTCTGTACCAATGCCATGCAGTTTTTACCATTATTGCTCTATAGTAAATCTTGAGGTCAGGGATCTTGATTCCTCCAGCTGTTTTTATTGTTAAGGATTGTTTTCACTATTCCGGGTTTTTTGCCTTTCCAGATGAATTTGAGAATTGCTCTTTCCAGGTCTTTGAAGAATTTTGTTGGGATTTTGATGGGGATTACATTTAATCTATAGATTGCCTTTGATAGGTTAGACATTTTTACTATGTTAATCCTGCCAGTCTATGAGCATGGGTGATCTCTCCATTTTCTGAGTTCTTTGATTTCTATCTTGAGAGACTTGAAGTTATTGTCATACAGATCTTTTATATATTTGGTTAGAGTTACCCCAAGATATTTTATGTTATTTGTGGCTATTGTGAAGGGAGTTGTTTCCCTAATTTCTTTCTTAGCCTGTTTATCATTTGTATAAAGGAAGACTACTGATTTATTTGAGTTAATTTTGTATCCAGCCTCTTTGCTGAAGTTGTTTATCAGATGGAGAAGTTCTCTGGTAGAATTTTTGGAGTCATTTATGTATACTATCATGTCATCTGCAAATAGTGATACATTTATTTCTTCTTTACCAATTTTAATCTGCTTGATCTCTTTTTGTTGTCTAATTGTTCTAGCTAACAATTTGTGTACTATATTGGATAGATATGGAGAGAGGGGGCATCCTTTTCTTGTTCCCAACTTCAGTGGGATTGCTTCAAGTATGTCTCCATTTAATTTGATATTGGTTGTTGATTTGCAATAAATTGTGTTTATTATGTTTAGGTATGGGCCTTGAATTCCTGATCTCTCCAATATTTTTAAATGCTTTTTCTACATCTAAGGAGATGACCATGTGATTTTTTTTCTTTGAGTTTGTTTATATAGTAGATTACAGTAATGGATTTTCATATATTAAACCAACCTTGCATCCCTGGGATGAAGCCTACTTAATCACAGTCCTTAGTGATCAGAGAAATACAAATCAAAATGACCCTGAGATCCCACCTTACACCAACCAGAATGGCTAAGATCAAAACCTCAGGTGACAACACATGTTGGAGAGGNTGTGGAGAAAGAGGAACACTACTCCATTGCTGGTGGGATTGCAAACTCGTACAACTATTCAGGAAATCTAACTGGAAATTCCTCAGATAATTGGAAATAGACCTACCTGAAGACCCAACTATACCACTCTTGGGAATATACCCAAAAGATGCCAAACCATGCCACAGGAGCACTTTTTTCACTATGTTCATAGCAGCCTCATTTGTGATAGCCAGAAGCTGGGAACAACCTAGATGTCCCACAACAGAAGAATGGATACAGAAAATGTGGTTCATTTACACAATGGAATACTACTCAGCAATTAAGAGCAGAGTTTTGCAGGCATATAGTTGGAACTCGAAAATATCATCCTGAGTGAGGTAACTGAGACACAAAAGTAGATGCATGGGTTGTACTCACTAATAAGTGGATATTAGCCAAAAAAAAAGGAAAAGAAAAAGAAAAAAGAAACATATAGAATACCCAAGATACAGTCCACAGAACTCAAAATGGTCAATGAGCTGAAGTCTCCAAGTGAGGATGCTTCAGCCTCACTTGGGAGAGACAAGAAAGCAATCAAAGGTAGAGAGGAACCTAAGAGAGAAAGCAGACTGAGGGTGGAGTGGGAGGAGAGGGGAAACTAATCTGGTATTGGGTGAGGGAAAAGGACTGAAGTCCTGAGGGCCAGCAGAAAGAATGGAAACAGGCAACCTCAGGAGGTACGTAGTTGGGTGTACCATCCAGAATGCACTAGAGACCTGGGAGGTGAGAGTCTCTCATGGAGTCAAAGGGAGTCCTAGATGAAATGACTAACAATAGAGAGAGGGAATTTATAGAGCCCACTTCCAGCAGGAAGACAGAGGGAGGGAGGCCATCCCATAGTCACAACTCTGACTTGTAATTTTTCCTGTCTGAAAGAATTACAGGGATGGAAATGGAGAGGAGGCTGAAGAAAAGAAGGCCCTACAACAGGCCCAAATAGGGATCCACTTCAAGGGGATATTCCGAGGCCTGACACTCTCACTGAGGTTATGGAACACTCACAAAAAAAGACCTAGCATGACCACACCCAACAAGCAGCTGAGTCAGAGACAATTCTACCCAACCACTGGACAGAAGCAGTTGACCCCTGTTGTTGAATTAAGAAAAGACTGAAAGAAGCTGAGGAGGAGGGTGACCCCGTAGGAGGTCCAGCAGTCTCAATTAATCTGGACCCTCTAGATCTCTCAAACACTGCACCACCAAACAAGCAGCATATAGTAGCTGGTATGAGATTGCCAACACACATACAGCAGAGGAATGCTGTATCTGTGTTCATTCAGAGATGATGCACATAACCCTCAAGAGAATGGAGGCCCCAGGGTGTTTAAAGGTGGGGTGGGGGTTGGGGACATCCATGTGGAGACAGGGGGTGGGGAGGTGTTGCAGTAAATCTCTCCAACCTAAATATGCTCTGACAATGAAAACACAACACAATTCATATGATTACATGCTATGCACCTAGACTGGGCAGATCTACTGCTACACTACCATCTTCCACATCTATGAGACTCCTTAGAACTTGTGGTTTCTCCAGGTCATGTGCTTCTGCTCCACTTTTCTTCTTCCTCCTCCTCTGCCTTCTCTCTCTCTCTCTCTCTCTCTCT
>NC_034610.1:16394454-16396385 GCF_900095145.1 Mus pahari | reverse complement strand
AATCATCAGCTCTCCTTTATTTTACAAATTAAGGTGGGAAGAAGGTTTACAAGAAATCACCTGAATGCTAACTCATTCCTTGTTCACAACCCCTCACAGGAGAATGGAATTGACATCAAATATAATTAGCTCCTGGGCTATCCACAACACTTCCCCCTTTCTGGCCAATTAAAAGACTATCTTATCTCAGATATAATTGAACATAACTGTTACTATTTTGTAATTTATTAAGTACAAGAGACCTAACATCCAGTCCATCATCTTTGCTAATTAAACAGAACCTCTGCCATCTATTCTTACTTAAAAGACTTATAATTCTACATCTGGCTGTCTTGGCTGTAGATTGAATGCCATATGAAAACCATCCTCTCAAATCTGTTCCTCTCAAAGTAAAAAGTCTGGGTGGGTTAGGAGACTATGTAGTTTTTTTTTAACCCCATCAGAAATCCAAGCATAACTGATATTAACTGAAAATATATAGGAAGCATAACACATCTTCCAAAACTTAGCCAATTTATAGAGACCACTGATCACTTGGACAATCCCCTACCTCAACACCTTGGGGCATCGGTCTTCAGTCTACTGGCCAGGGTCATCTGAAAGACTTAAAGAAACAGTAATACTAAGGACTAGCCTATTCTGTCTTGGCAGAATCAAACTGTCCTAACCTGTAATTGTGTCCTTTTGGGGCAGTTTTATGTCTGTAGATGAAATGAGGCAATTCTTGCCTAGTGACTGTTTTGCCACAACTGGAGTGACTCACAGATGCTCAGTTTCTTCTTTGAATCCAAGAGAGGGAAGCTGTCAGGAGCAGACTGGTCCCAACAACAAGTGAATAAATAACATTAAACGTCACATTCTGTGGATTTCTGACTTTTTGAAAACCAACAATCTATGTAAAGTAATCTAGACTTTGTCTTTTAACTACTTTCAGCCATTTCTAATTAAAATAACTGAAAACACCCTAACAATAAACTCAGCCATGAATTTCCTATTTGGCCCTTAACTCACAATCTTAAACATCTCNGATCTGTTTATAATAACAGCAATAGAAGGACTGGGCCTAAGCCTTGTGCTTCAAAATTTTTAGTATCAAAGACAACTTATAATAACCACCCCCAGCCCCAAAGCTTAGGGAACTGGGATGACGACTCTTCATAACTTCTTCAAGATGAATATGGGCATAGAGATATTTTTGAAGGGAGGGGGAAGGGTAGGGAAATGGGAGAGTTAGTTGGCCTTAAGAAGGCCACACCAATAATTGTATTAGTCTCTGATGTCTGTGTCCTGACTGGATCCAGATGAAAAACCAAGACATCAGGAGTTCAGGCATGTCGGTTCAGCATGTTTGACGATGAAATTCACCAAGGCTGTATATTGTGTAATATATAAATCTCAAAACAAAATTTTAGTATCATCAAGATAACATTTTTGTTTGATTCTCTGGAATCTAGTTCTCAGAAGGTTTCCCTCTATCAAATCTGATCCATATAACTCTGGAAGGTGTAAATACCTTAATCACCTTTTCCAAAAGCACGAAGACAAAACCTTTTCCTCAAATCAGCATATCCTTCTGCCAGTAACCAGGAAAACCTGTAGCTTTCCCTCTGTCGAAGAGGAACAATAAAACTACCACAATACTCAAAATCACACACGGTTTAGCCTATTTAGGACTTTCTAATTAGTCATGTCAGAATATTAACCAAAAAATTCCCATGGAGTCCAGGTTAAACAGAATATTAGTCTCCTGAAGACTTTATTATACCATCTTTAAAACAATTCACACTTCTATTTTCCTTTTCTTTCCTTTCCCTTTACTTTATGCTCCTCTTTCCTTTACTCTCTTCTTTCCTTTCCTTTCCTCTTTCCTTTCCTTTCCTCTTTCCTCTTTCCTCTCCTCTCCTCTCCTCTCCTCTCCTCTCCTCTCCTCT
>NC_034610.1:16392154-16393201 GCF_900095145.1 Mus pahari | reverse complement strand
ATTTATGTTGGCTACTGGTTTGCTGTATATTGCTTCTATTATGTTTATGTTTACCCCTTTAATTCATGATCTTTCCAAGACTTTTATTATGAATTGGTGTTGGATTTTGTCAAATGCTTTCTCAGCATCTAAGGAGATGATCATGTGGTTTTTGTCTTTGAGTTTGTTTATATAGTGGATTACATTGATGGATTTTCATATATTAAAACATCCCTCATCCCTGGGATGAAGCCTCCTTGATCATGATGGATGATTTTTTTGATGTGTTCTTGGATTTGGTTTGCAAGAATTTTATTGAATATTCTTGCATCTATATTCATAAGGGAAATTAATCTGAAGTAATCTTTCTTTGTTGCGTCTTTGTGTCGTTTAGGTATCAGAGTATTTGTGGCTTCAGAGAATGAATTGGATAGAGTACTTTCAGTTTCTATTTTGTGAAACAGTTTGAGGAGAATTGGAATTATGTCTTCTTTNAAGGTCTGATAGAACTCTGCATTAAACTAAACACATCTGGTCCTGGGCTTTTTTTTTTTTTTTTTGGTTGGGAGACTACTTATGATTGCTTCAATTTCTATAGAGGATAAGGGGCTGTTTAGATTGTTAATCTGATCCTGATTTAACTTTGGTACCTGGTTTCTGTCTAGAAAATTGTTCATTTCATCCAGGTTTTCCAGTTTTGTTGGGCATAGACTTTTGTAGTAGGATCTGATGATGGTTTGAATTTCTCAGGTTCTGTTGTTATGTCCCTCTTCTCATTTCTGATTTTGTTAATTAGAATAATGACCCTGTGACCTCTAGTTGGTCTAGCTAATGTTTTATCCATCTTGTTGATTTTCTCAAAGAAACAGCTCCTGGTTTGGTTGATTCTTTTAATAGATCTCTTTGTTTCTACTTGGTTGATTTCAGCCCTGAGTTTGATTATTTCCTGCTGTCTACTCCTATTTGGTGAATTTGGTCCTTTTTGTTCTAGAGTTTCAGGTGTGCTGTCAAGCAACTAGTGTATGCTCTCTCCAGTTTCTTTTTGGAGGCACTCAGAGCTATGAGTTA
>NC_034610.1:16371766-16389930 GCF_900095145.1 Mus pahari | reverse complement strand
CTGAACCATTGTTGGGAATTGGACTGCAGACTGTAAGTCATCAATAAATTCCTTTACTATATAGAGACTATCCGTAAGTTCTGTGACTCTAGACAACCCTGACTAACACAGAAACTGAACCATTGATGGGTTTAGAAAGTTGTTTCCTGTACCAATGGGTTCAAGAATACATCCCATTTTCTTATCCGTTAGATTAAATGTACCCAGTTGTATGTTGAGATCACTTGGATTCGAGTTGTGTACTGGATGATAAATATGGATCTACTTGCATTCTTCTCCATGCAAACATCCAGTTATGCAAGCACCATTTGTTGAACATGGTTTCTTTTTGCTATTATATTGTTTTACTTACTTTGCAAAAATGGCAAGTGTCAGTAGGTATGTGGGTTTATGTCTGGGTATTCCAGATTCCATTGGATTCCATTGATTAGCCTGTCTGTTCCTATACAAATACCATGCAATTTTTATTACTATTCTTAGCTACTACTCACAGATGAGGTGTGGAATAGTGATACTTCATATAGTTCTTTTATTGATCAGGAATTCAAAGCCCATAATGAAACAATAAAAAGCAATATACAACACACTAACAGCTAGTATCAAATTAAATGGAGAGATATTTGAAGCAATCCCACTAAAATTGGGGACAAGACAAACCTTCCCACTCTCTCCATATATTTATTCAATATAGTTCTCAAAATTCTAGCTGGAGTGATAAGACAACAAAAAGAGATCAAGGGGATAGAAAGTGGCAAAGAAGAAATCAAGGTATCACTATTTGAAGATGATATGATACTATACATTAACTACCTCAAAAAGTTTACCAGATAACTTCTGCAGTTGATAAACAACTTCACCAAAGTGTCTGCATATAAAATTAACTCAAAGAAATCAGTAGCCTTCCTTTATAAAATGATAAACAGGCTGAGAAAGAAATTAAGGAAACAACACCCTTCACAATGGCCACAAATAAAATATCTTTAGGTAACTCTAACCAAACAAGTGAGAGATCTATATGACAAGAACATCAATACTCTCAAGAAAGAAATTGAAGAAGACTTCAGAAAATGGAAAGATCTTCCATGCTCATGGATTGACAGGATTAACATAGTAAAAATGGCCATCCTAGTAACAGTAATCTACATATTCAATGCAATCCCCATCAAAATTCCAACACAATTCTTCAACGACATGGAAACAGCAATTCTCAATTTCATATTGAAAAACAAACAAAGAAAGCAAAACAACCAACCAACCAAAAACAGGATAGTGAAAACAATTCTTAACGACAAAAGAACTTCTTGGGGAATCACCATTCCTGACCTCATGCTATACTACAGAGTAATAGTGATAAAAACTGTGTGGTATTGGTACAGAAAAAGACAGGTTGTTCAACGGAATAGAATTGAAGACCCAGAAGAAAAACCCACCTACTATGGACACTTGATTTTTGGCAGAGAAGACAAAAAATATACAATGGAAAAAAGAAAGCATCTTCAATAAATGGTGCTGGTCTAACTGGCAGAAAAATGAAAATAGATACATATTTGTCACCTCGTACAACGCTCAAGTCCAAGTGGGTCAAGGACCTCAACATAAAACCAAATACATTGAATCTAATAAAAGAGAATGTGAGAAAGATCCTCGAACTCATTGGCATTGTGCGGGGAGGGGTTCTTAAACAGAACTCCAATGGTTCAGGCAAGCCAAACAGACACTATTGCATATGCCAGCAAGTGTTTGCTGACATGACCCTGATATAGATGTCTCTTGACAGTGCCTGGCAAATACAGAAGTGGATGCTCACAGTCAACTATTGGATGGAACATATGGCCCCCAATAGAGGAGCTAAAGACCCAAGGAGCTGAAGAGGTCTGTAATCCTATAGGAGGAACAGCAATATGAACTAACCAGTACCCCTTAGCTCATGTCTCTAGCTGCATTTGTAGCAGAAGATGGCTTAGTCCATCATCATTGGGAGGAGAGGCCCTTGGTCTTGCAAAATTATATGCCCCATTACAGGGGAATGCCAGGGCCAGGAAGTAGGAGTGGGTGGGTTGGGGAGCAGGGTGGGGGGAGGGTATAGGGGACTTTCGGGGTAGCATTTGAAATGTAAATGAAGAAAACATCTAATAAAAAAATTGTTAGAAAAAAAGAATTGATAAATGGGACCTCATGGAAGTGCAAAGCTTCTGCAAGCCAAAGGACATAGTCATCAATAGGACAAACTGGCAACCTACAGATTGGGAGAACTCTAATTTTTTATGGAGTCACTTCGGACCAAAAACTTTTCTCTTAGCACTTCCTTCATTATGTCTCATAAGTTTAGGTATGTTGTGCCTTCATTTTTCACTGAATTCTGGAAGGCTTTATTTTCTTTTTCTTTTTTATTTCTTCCCTAATACGGTGATCATTGATTATAGAGTTGTTCAGTTTCCTTGACTATGTAGGCATTTTGTTGTTTCTTTTGTTCTTGAAATTCAGTTTTAATCTATTCTGATACAGGGGGTTATTTCAATCTTCTTGTATCTGTTGATGTTTGCCTTGTTACCCATTAAATGGTCAAATTTGCAGAAGGTTCCATGTGATGCAGAGAAGGATAGATAGATAGATAGATAGATAGATAGATAGATAGATAGATAGATAGATAGATTGATTGATAGATTCAGTGCTTTTGTGTGAAATCATCTGTAGATGTCTGTTAGATCCACCTGAACCATAACCTCTGTTTTATTCATTATTTCTATGTTTAGTTTCTATTTTGATGACCTGTATATTCGTGAGAATGGAGTATTGAAGTCTCCCACTATGAATAGGTGAGGTTCAATGTGTGATTTAAGCTTTATCAATGTTTCTTTTACAAATGGGTGTGCCATCCATTTGGGGCATAGATATTCAGAATTGAGGTGTCATCTTGGTACACTTATTTCCTTTGTAGTGTCTTCAGAAAATAAAGTTAATATATTTTAATATTTTTTTTTAATCCCGGGTGTAAGAAAAGAAGCTGCTTCAAAGCAGATGATTACGGTTTACCTCATGAACTAGAAGGACCATGATTTTTGCTAGCTGCAGATAGTTTAATTTTGGGGATCTGGAGCAAATCTAAATGAGAGTCCATAGAGGGCATGTGGTAGCTGCTGCTCCCCTGCGTTCCTGGTCGCTGTTGTTGCAGCAAGTACTTTTTTGTCAAGTGTGTGTGAGCAAAGAGAAGAAGATATCTTGACCATGAAGACTGGTCTTGCCCTAAAGAACTCAAAGGCCTTAATCAGCAGGAAGTAGCCTAAAGAGGTCTATGTCTCCTTTTCCCTCTAACATTCTTTCTCTCCTAAATAGTATTTGAGTGGTCTGCAGTTGTTGAATTGAATTTGGTGTTTGCTATGGGACTGAACTTCTGAGAACAAAGATTGAGCTTATCCCCAAAGAACTGTTGCAGAACAAGTCCCCCACATTCTAGGAATATTTCTCTTCCATTACCTCTGGTGGGGAGTGGACTGGAGTAGAAATTAAACCTTTATTGAAAGAAGGTTGCAAAAATTTATGCCTACAGGCTTACATGTATCAATTCTTTCTTTTCTTTTTTTAAAAATTATTTTTAATTTTTTAAATTTTTTATTTTTTTACAGTCCAGTCGATATTCCTCTCCTGGTCTGCTCTCTGACAGTTCCTCATCCCATTCCTCCTCCCATAACTCCAAGATGATGTCCCTTCCATCCCCACCTCACCAGGCCTCCCTATTTCCTGGGACCTCAAGTCTCTCAAGAATTACTTGTATCTTTTCTCACTGAGGCCAGACCAGGCAGTCCTCTGTTATATATATGTGTCAGGGGCCTAATTCTAGCTAGTGTATGCTGCCTGGTTGATGGCTCAGTGTATAAGAGAACTCAGGGGCCCAGGTTAGTTGAGACTGCTGGTCTTTTTATGGGGTCACCCTCCTCCACAAATTATTCCAGCCTTTCCCTAATTCAACCACAGGGGGACCTGGCTTCTTTCCATTCTTTGGGTGTAAGTATCTGCATCTGTCTCATCCAGTTGCTTGTTGGATCTCTTGGAGGGCAGTCATGTTAGGCTCCTGTCTGTAAGCACACCATGGCATCAGTAATAGTGTCAGGCCTTGGAGCTTCCGAAGGGCCCAAGTAAGGATGCCTCAATCCCAATTGGGAGAAAGAAGAAAGCAATCATGGGAGCCAGAGGGAGGGAGGGAGCTGGGTGGGAAAGGGGACAGGGAAGGGAAAAGGGGCACATGATCAGGTATTGGGGAGGAACAGGAGTGAAGCCCTGAAGCCTAGCAGAATGAGTGGAAACAGGCAACCTAGGGAGGTAGGAGGTTGAGGGGACCATCTCAAATGTACCAGAGACCTGGGAAATGACAGTCTCTCAGGACTCAAAGAGAAGAACCTCCAATGAAATGCTCAACAGTGGGGAAAGAAACTTGTAAAGTCCACCTCCAGTAGAAATACAGGGCATCAAGTGGAAGGTTGGGATTGCCATCCCACAGTCAAAATCCTGAGCCAGAATTATTCTTGTCCAAAAGAACTGCAGGGACAAACATGAAGAAGACAGCGAGAGAAAGGAGGTCTAGTGACTAGCCCAAATTGGCATCTACATGAATCAAGAATCCAAGACACATTAAGGAAAACAGAAGAAAATCAAGAAGGATGACCATTTGTGGATACTTCATTCCTCCTTAGAATAAGGAACATAACTCTCATGAAAGGTTATAGGTACAGAGACAAAATTTAGAGCTAAGATGAAAGGATGGACTATCCAGAGAGTACCCCATTCGGGAGTCCATCCCATCATCAGCCACCAAAACTAGATACTAATGCTCATGCCAGCAAGATACTGCTGAAGGGACCCTGATATTGCGGCCTCTTGTGAGGCTATGCCAGTGCCTGGTAAACACCGAAATGGATGCTCACAGCCAGCTACTGGATGGAACACAGGGTCCCCAATGGGGGAACTAGAGAAAGTACCCAAATACCTGAAGGGGGCTGCAACCCTGTAGGTGGAACAACAACAGGAACTAACCAGTACCCCCTGGGTTTGTGTTTCTAGCTGCATATGTAGCAGAAGATGACCTAATCGGCCATCAGTGGGAATAGAGACTCCTTGGTCTTCCAAACTCTATATGACCTAGCACAAGGCAAGGCCTGGGCCAAGTAGTGGGAGTGGGTGGGTAGGGGAACAGAGGTGGGGGGAGGGGTATGGGAAACTTTCGGGATAGCATTTGAAATGTAAATAAAGAAAATAATAATAAAAAAAATCTATTAACTTTAAAAAAAAATCATTATTTATAAAATAGTATTTAAAGTATTCATATATTTATAATATTTTATATATTATATATTGCATAATATATAAGATATTATTTCTATAATATTTATAAAATATATTTAAGAATTATCCAAGACCCCAATATAATCTTTTGATTCTCTCTTGAGACAAGTGAGCTATATCACACAAGGTGATTCTTTTATTCTTGTTAAAAGAATGAGGGATGAGTGGCAGTCGGGTGGAATACAGAGTAGATGGAAGTTTTATGATAATTAACAGAATATGAAAGATATTGAAGGACAACCATATCTGGTTTTATGTCTGACAGAGAAATAAAAAAAATAACTAGACATCTCACAATTCAAACATTCAGTGAGTTGAGGAATACATATTTATGCAATTGTAAGGCAGAATTTAAGGGCAGAATGAAAGGTTCAAAAGGAAATACAAGAAACAAAGGAGATTCCTATAATTGATAGAGTACACACTTCTATTGGCTTCATTATCTATTTCTTAGTCAGATATAACAAAAACACAAGTCCCAGGGTATTGAGCGTGAACAGAGAATTGAACCTTGTGATGTTGATCTGTCCTTTTGATTCTCTGCTGAAACCATTCTGTATTTGGTTGGAATGATATTAGACTTCTTCAAACTCAAGGAAAAAACATCTTAAGAATACTTTGTGATTACACTGCTATCTAAGTTGAATTTGTGGAGATGTGCCTATTCTGCACTATATTTTAGGAATAGTTTACACTGTTAAATGATAGTATTATAGAAGGGAAGCCACTTGACCACAAAGATGATACACTTGGCCTGTGACGTCAGGATAGGTGCTGGTGTCCAAGAAACAGGTGCAGACTGTGTTGCTTTATGGGAATGTACTTTGGGAGTGTGGGATGCTTTCTGCTGCTTGACCCCCTTTTTGTGGCCAGAGCTAAATTCCTGCCCATGATTAGCTGAAGACCAATGAAGTGCATGGTCTTCAGCTTCTTCTTGTATAGCTAGAAACCCTTTGTTCTAGTCTTAGAGCAAGTCCAAAATAATAACTCTTATGTGCCAGTATTAATTCTCTGGACTAGTGGTGATGGCCTGGAAAACTCTCAAAAACAGATGCTTTTAAATGACACACTGCTTTCTACCCAGTGAACACACCAAAGCAAGTTGCATTCAAAACCATTAAGGAAACACTGAAAATCAAAATCTGTCATTGTCTGGGACTCCTTTACATAAGAGTTATAATGTTTGTTAGCATAAGTTGCATCAGACTCCAGTCCAAGAAAGTGTACATGCATGCAATAGTGTAAAGTAAGACATAATTGTAGAGGACAAATGAATTGTTTCAAACACTAGTCACAGTCTGCGATAGCAGAATTATTTCCATAGGTGGATTAAGGTACCCCATCTAGTGAGTATTTGCTGCCTGTGCCTACAGATTTTCTATCCAAAAAACTGTATTGGTTCTGTTCATGCAATGTCCACAGGAACTCAAGATTATCAATCAAAGTAAATCTTTTTATATTTAATATTTAGATATACCCTAGAAAAGTTTGCTGTGACCAAGGCCAAAAAAGGTGAGCCCCCCAAGGCTCACAGTCCTGCCAGCTGGGGGAGGGGAGTCTCTGGCCAGTGCAGTAGTCATGAAGTATGCTCTGATTCCTTTGTGCTCCATATTATGGTTTCAAACCTCTAAGGACAACCTCAGACTCCCACAAGCATCACTGACCACCAGGTGAGACCCCTATCTCAAATTCGCTGCCAGCTGCCCTCTCTGGGAAAACTCAACAGCAGCAAGCTCTGTACAGGTCCTCTCCATTCCATTTCCTCAGCCAGAGCTCCATCTATAATCCTGGAGGTCTATTCCTGCCCAGCACAAACAAAGGCCTGCAAATATGAGAGACCACCAGCTATACCTGCATCCCTGGAGAACTGCAACAAACTAGGACAACTAGTAGCCTGAAGCCATCATGGTCTACCAGCTCTACCTGAATCTTGGGAATTCTGCTACCACCAAGAATAACCAGCCCCACCTGCAATCTGAGAGGCATGCTGATATCAGGGACTACCAGCTCTACCTGAAGGTTCAGAGGTTACTTCCATCAGGAAATATCAGGCCTGCCAACAGTAGGGGACAACCAGATGGCTAAAGGGTAGTGTAAGAACAAAATCAACAAATGTCACCACTAGAAACCATCTATCCTACTACAGCAAGTCCTGAGTATCCTAGTAAACCAAAGTCACAACAAAATGACCATTAATCTAATCCTATGAAGATGACAGAGGCTTTTTAAAGAGTAAATGAATGAATTTCTTTTTTAAAGAAAAGTACAGAAAAATACAAAGATGTAGAGGCCCTGAACAGGTAAACAAATATATATAAAGAAATATATGAAAATGTGATCAAATGGGTAAAAGGAATGTATAGAAAAGTTCAAGATCGGAAAAAAGAAAGAGAAAACAAAATCTGAGGCAATCAAGAAGATGGAAAACCTAAGAAAGAGAACGGAAACTATAGACACAAGCATCACCAACAGAATAGAAAAAATAGAAGAGAGAACCTCAGGCATAGAAGATACCATACAAGAAATTGATACACTGGTCAAAGAAAATGCTAAAGTTAAAAAGTTATTAGTAAAACCATCCAGGAAATTTGGGACACTATGAAAAGACCATACCTAAGAATAACAGGAATAGAAGAAAGAGAAGACTCCACACTCAAAAGCCAGGAAAATATCTTCAACAAAATAATAGAATAAAATTTCACTAACATAATGAAAAAATTCCCACAAAAGTACAAAAAGTTAACAGAATATAAAATAGAATGGAACAAAAAAGGAAAAATCTCCTGCTATTTAACAACCAAAATGTGCATAAATGTGCACACTAAATGTGCATAACACAGAAAGAATATCGAAAGCAACAAGGGATAAAACCCAAGGAACATATAAAAACAGACCTATCAGACTTACACCAGAATTCTCGACAGAATCACTAAAAGCCTAAAGAGCCTAGTAGATGTTCTACAGTCTCTAAGAGATCTCAGACACTAGCCCCAACTTCTATTCCCAGCAAAACATCAAAAAATAAATGGAGAAAACAAGGTATTCTATGACAAAACTAAATTTAAGCAATAGCTTTCCACTAACTAAGATCTACAGATGATTCATGAAGGAAAAACTCCAACACAATACAAGGTGGATGACTACACCCGAGAAAACACAAGAAATAGATAATTCCACACCAGAGAAATTTAAAAAAGACACACACACACACACACACACACACACACACACACAAAGTACAACTACCAACATCAAAATCACAAAAAGTTACCGCCATTGGTCATTAATATTCTTCAAAATCTCAATTCCCCAACAATTTATATGTATATGTATATAATGTATTTGGAACTTTATGACTAATAGCATACTGATTTATTTTGCTTTGTATTGTTGTATAGGTATAGCATGGTTGAAGTCTGAGTGAAAATTTTCAGTGAGAAACTCAAGGTAGTCAAAATAGTAGTAGCTACTCTTAGTTGTATTTGCCTTATACATTTTTCAAGACACAAAACAACACATTGCATATATCTCAATATAAGGTCACCAAACAAGACACTTTAATACAAAGAATGTCTCCTGCTCATGGGCTATATCTGCGCAAGCTATAAAAAGGAGCCCTACATAAATATGTAAAGATGATAGTAATAAAGTGAACTTTCTTCAGAAAACACCACACAAGCTAACAGAGTGGATGCATAAACAAGATCCATCATTCTACTGCACACAAGAAGCAACTCAGCAACAAATCTAGACACTACCTTAGAATAAAGGGCTGGAAAAGTTTTTTCCAAGCAAATGGATACAAGAATCAAGCTGGAACAGTTATTCTAATATCTGATAAAAGACTTTCAACCAAAATTAATCAAAAATGATGGGGAAGAACCTTTCATTTTCATCAAAGAAAACAATGACGTCTCAATTGTGAATATCTATGCCTCAAAGAGAGAATCTCTTTGTTTAGTGCATTTGTTGTTCTGATTATATGTGTTGGGCGGAATTTCTTTTTTGTTCCAGACTATTTGGAGTTCTCTGTAGGAGTCTTGTATGTTCATGGGCATCTCTTTCTTTAGGTTTGGGAAGTTTTCTTCTATACTTTTGTTGAAGATATTTGCTGGCCCTTTAAGTTGAAAATCTCCATTCTCATCTACTCCTATTATCCATAGGTTTGGTCTTCTCATTGTGTCCTGGATTTCCTGGATGTTTTGAGTTAGGATCTTTTCGCATTTTGCATTTTCTTTGATTGTTGTGTCCATGTTCTCTATGGAATCTTCTGCACCTGAGATTCTTCCATCTCTTGAATTCTGTGCTGATGTTTGCATCTATGGTTCCTGATTTCTTTCCTAGGGTTTCTATCCCCAGAGTTGTCTCCCTTTGTGTTTTCTTTATTGTTTCTACTTCCCTTTTTAGGTCTTGGATGGTTTTGTTCAATTCCATCACCTGTTTGGTTGTGTTTTCCTGTAATTCTTTAAGGGATTTTTGTGTTTCCTCTTTACGGACTTCTACCTGTTTCACAGCATTTTCCTGTAATTATTTAAGGACTTCTACTTCTTTAGCAGTGTTCTCCTGTATTTCTTTAAGTGAGTTATTAATGCCCTTCTTAATGTACTCTACCAGCATCATGAGATAAGATTTTAGATCCAAGTCTTTCTTTTCAAGTGTGTTGGGATATCCAGGACTGGCTGAGGTGGGAGTGCTGGGTTCTGATGATGGTGCGTGGTCTTGTTAGTAAGATTCCTACATTTGCCTTTCGCCATCTGGTACTCTCTGGAGTTAGTTGTTATAGTTGTCTCTTGTTGGAGTTTGTTCCTCCTGAGATTCTGTTAGCCTCTGTCAGTAGTCCTAGGAGTCCAGGTCTCTCCTGAGTCTCAGTGGTCAGAGTACTCTCTGCAGGCAAGCTCTCCTCTTGCGGGGAAGGTGCACAGAGGTCTGGTGTTCAGACCTGCCTCCTGGCTGAAGATGAAGGCCCAAAATAGGGCCAATCCCAGAAGATATGTCACTTCTGCAGTCCATACTCTCACCTGCACAGATTGGTCTCTGAGGGACCTGGGGTATAAGATGGCTCCCTCACCTACCTGTTCAGGCAGTCAGAACCCTCCAGGGCAGACACCTCTCCTCTAGCACTGAAGGTGCCCAGATGTCTGGAGCCTAAAGTGGGGTCTGTCCCAGAAGCTGAGTTGCTTCTGCAGTCCGCACTCTCACCTGAGCAGACTGGTCTCTCAGGGACCCAGGGCACAAGATCTTTTTTTTTTTATTTTTTGGTTTTTTGAGACAGTGTTTCTCTGTATGGCCCTGGCTGTCCTGGAACTCACTTTGTAGACCAGGCTTGCCTCGAACTCAGAAATCTGCCTGCCTCTGACTCCAGAGTGCTGGGATTAAAGGCATGTGCCACCACGAGAAAAAGGTTTTTGTTGTTGTTGTTGTTGTTGTTTTAAGGGTTGGTTTTTAACTTTAGAGATGCTGTGTTGAACAGGTACCAGATATAAAGGTAGCACATGTTTTCCCACTAGTCTTAATAAACAGACAAATACTACCCTAGTTGATATAATACATATATAGGGAAGTGAGAGAAATATATATGGATTAAATGTTTGTGAATTTCTGCTTCACTAATGATGAAATTAAGACTTTAAACTGACTAAATTCAGTAGCAAAAAATACAAAGACATATCTAATATCTAACAAAATTTAAGTTAGTGTGAAAATAAAAAACAACACAATGAGATATGTTTTTATACAATTAGACTATTTTAATCTGGTTTTAATAAATTTTTCAATAAGAAATACCACCTTTTAAAATTTATTATTAGGGAAAATTGAATTATTCTAATACATAGATGAAAATAGGACTGAAACCTGTCTCATGACCAGTGTGTAGTGATAAAAAAATTGTTGAGTTCACAGATAGTTACACAATGATTTATTAATAATTATGTTATAGTTATAATTATGCAATTTTCAACATCATTTGTCAAATTCTGGGGTTTAATTATCATAGGGAAGACATAACACAAGGTTAATTTTGGAAGAGTATACATCATTACCATTAAATTTATGACATATTGAAGTGCTAACTAATGTATAAGCAGATACTACTTTTATCAATGGGGAAGATTGGTAAATACTAATACCATGGGTGCCATATGTACATACTTCTCTGTATTGCCATGAAATGTACTGCTATTATAAAAGGTAAACAATCTATTTCTATATACCAGACATTTGTTAATGTTTTATATAATTGAAGATTTATTGTTGTACTTTTAGCATGTAAAAAAATACAATATTCTCTGAGATCACTGTATCATTGATTGAATTAGCATATTAGATGAATTTTGTAAGGAAAAAAATGAAATAATTTTAACCAAGAAAGAAGGTGATATACATACGACTGATGGTGTTGAGAAGTCGTAATGTCAACGTGATCTTTAACCTAATTGTGTCTGACCAGCTTTAAGAGGGAATAAGGCTTATCATGAGCTCAGACTCATAATGAATACAATTTCTATTTTCCAGTGTTCTGAGTTAAAGAGAACTCAGCATTCAATCACCAGACACAGTTTCTGCTCAGAATGACTCAGTATTTTACTCCCTGCCCCATCCCAGGACTTTCCCTGCACACATGGAGACACAGTGGGACAAGCTTCAAGGAAGCTTACAATACATGGGAAGATACCTGAATGGGAATGGGAAATGAATAGCAGATGTGTTTGAAAAAAACTATCCACACTTTAAAAACCAGGTGTCAATATCACTTGGAAATCAAAACTGTCATAGTAGGAGATTCTAGGTTATGGTAGATTTCAGACCTTAGTTCTCTAATCATGTTTCTTTGTAGTTTCTCTAACTAACCATAAACTTTACTTTTTAGTGGGTGTTTTCTGTGGGGCAAATACAAATTTGTATAAGCAAAGAAGCATGTGGGAAAAGTGTAAATCCAATCAAAATAATTTGTTTTATATTCTCAAATAACAGATAAAAGTTAGAAAAATAAAACAACATTTCACAGAAGTAATAGTGCATGTATAATGTGCTGGGGTAAATCATCAAGCCTATTTTATTTTATTTTTTTTTCAAGCTTATTTTATGTTTTGGCATGTTCTGCATACATATCTACAACACAAATAAATGTATATGAGATGCACTTTGGTGGCTCAACCTGGGATTCCTGCCACATGTAAGCAATGAAAAATCAAAGCCATGATGCTAAGCATATGCGATCAGAATTGAATTGATTGCTCTGGTATACTGTAGAGCATGTTTTCACACAACCCCACTCTTTTTTTTTTTTTTTTTTTTATCTGTGCTGGGCTTAACAATGCATCTTTCCAAGATGTAGTGGGGAACTGCAAATTGTTTTTACAGCTGCAGTAGAGGTCATGCAAAAGGCTTCTGAAAAGATCTCAGTTTCTATGCATGACTCTTTCAGAATTGTACCTTCAACTAACATTGAGATAGTGCCTTCACAAATTGAGTGACAAGCCTCAGATGATCTTCTTGTCCCCTTCATGTCATCAAAACCAGTACCACTGGGTGATTCTTAGATGACCAAATTTGTCTGTCAACACAGGATAAAACAGTGGCCAATTTTGGAACACAGCGTTTTTGTGCTGACACTGAGGAAAAAACATTGAAGATTTTATCTCAGAGATGCTACTTTCTTCTTAATCAAACTTGTTTCTTAGCTCCAGCTAACCACCATTAACTATTCCATTAATGTTATGCATTCACATCAATGGCACTGGTCTTTGGTTAATCATGGCTGACTTCAGTCCTATCTAACCAAAATGACAGAATATAAAATTAAAAACAGCAAAGGAGTTTGAAAGATATTTTAAACTTTACTTTGAAACTACACAAGCATTGCTTTCCACAATCTTATCTGCCAAACTCCACATAACACCCAATAGAGATGATCTTTCTATGACTTCCCAATGACTTTTCTAGCCCAAAGTTGGTAGGTATTTTCACAAGTATACCCCAAAACACTGTCAGTTCTGTCTCAGCAATACTCCATTATGCTGGTTCCAACTTGTCTTAGGTTTTCTATTGCTGTGAAGTGTTAGAATGGGACGTGTTCAAACTCCAGAAATTGCAGAGATCTGAGACAAGCAGGAGTGGAGCTCTAACCTTCCTGTTCAGTGTGCCTCCTCTGGAACATGGAACCATTACCCCCGACTGAAGTGACCACTGACAGTCAGTCATGTAATGCAGCACCCATGCAAACAGAGAAACATATCTTAGTCGCAGACAATAGAAATCATATCCCCCCCCCCCCAAGTCACATTCCTTTCCCCAAGGTTCATATAATCCTGTCCACACAGAATAAAGCACACAGTTATTTCACCAAGGAACTGTTTGAGAATGGCTGTCTCTTTTGAGCTGTTACAGTTATGGGAATGCTCTCTAAACTGATTACTAACCACTTGGTCTTGGACCTGCTGACCTGACTAGGTCCTTGTTGCCTGCAGAGGCTTTCCTCAGAGTACTAGCTATTGGCACTGCTGCCACCTCCATCACTTCCACCACAGCCACCTCAGACACTGGACTCAGCTATCCATCCTTTGTAGAATGCTTGAATCCCTTTATTGACCCTTTAGGAACTGTAACACTTCTGGCATTCCTGGCTAGATGAAAGGCCTATGCAATGTCTATCCCATGGATCTACTCCCAGATGCTTTATCCTCCTCAATCTAGCATTCAGTGACATCTGATATGCCAAATAAAAACACAGAAGGTAGACTCCCTGTTCCAAACTTGTGCCAATACTCCTTGAGCCAGTGAATTGGCAGTGTCAAGATAATGGCAGCAAAGAGGCCGAATGTGGGACCACATCAAGTCACAGAAGAATTAAGTTACAACAGAGGATAGCCAAGAGAGCCCAGATAAAGGAAAGAGATACAAAGGCAGACAACAGAGTTAGAGATAGCCCCATTCCAATTGTGAGGGAACACACATGAAGATCAATATGTCATCAAAACCAACCACTGGGTGATCCTTGGATGACCAAATTTGTCTGTCAACACAGGATAAAACAGTGGCCAGTTTTGGAACACAGCGTTTTTTTGCGGTGACACTAAGGGAAAAACATTGAAGATTTTATCTCAGTGATGCTACTTTCTTCTTAATCAAGCTTGTTTCTTAGCTCCAGGTAACCACCATTAACTATTCCATTAATGGTATGCATTCACTTCTTTGGTTAATCATGGCTGACTTCAGTCCTATCTAACCAAAATGACAGAATATAAAATCAAAAATAGCAAAGGATATGTAAGGAGCCTAGATCAAGCTAGCTCATGATCTTTTGTTGGTGTTTTAGTATCTGTGATTCTCCATGGGCCCAGGTCAGTTGACTCTGTAGGTCTTCTTATAGTATTCTTGACCAATATGTCTTCCACAGTCTTTCCACTACTCAACAAGCCTTCTGATCTCTGTCTAATATTTGGTTCTATGTCTGTGCAGTTGTTCCCCTCAGCTTCTGTATGATGCCACTCAGAAGACAGTTATGCTAGGATACTGTCTCCAAGCATATCATTAATAGTGTCAGGTACTGGATTTCTCCCATGGGATGAACCTCAAGCTGGGCCAGTCATTGGTTGGTCATTCCTTCAACCTCTGCTCTATCTTTATCCTTGCCCTTCCTGTAGGCAAGGCAACATTTGGGTTGGAGGTTTTGTGTATAGTTTGGTGCCTTGTAGTCTTTTGGTAAAGCTGTTCTATTTAGTTCCTGTTCAAATTCTTCTATGTTTCCCATCCAGAATTTTTTTCACTTCTGTTCTTCTTATTGCTTCTATTTTCATTTTCAGGTCTTGAGTTTAATTTGTTTCCATTAGCTGTTTGTGTTTTCTTAAATATTTAAGGGATTTATTCATTCTGTCAGTTTTTATGTGTTCCTAGTATTTTAAAAGATATTGTTTTAATTTTTGCACATTGGTAAAAATTTCTCAGATTTCTTTAAGGTATGCATTTATTTTCTCTTTATAGACCTCTGCTGTCTTCATATAGCTGGTTATAAGGTTATGTTTCTTGAGCTTTGAATATGTTGGAAGATATTCAGGTCCTGTGTGGGAGGATGACTGAGCCATACAAGAAACATATTGCCCTGGATGTTGTTGATTGTTTTTGTTTTTAATGTTAAACATCTTAGTTTGGGGTTATTATTAGTCTGGGTGTTCAATTATGGTTTTTCTTTTTCTTTGTTTTTTTTGGGGGGGGGAGTTCCTAGGTTTTAATTTTCTCCCTATATTTTCAGAGAGCATGATTAGTGTATGTTCCCTATTTTTCTGCCCTGCTCTACTGGTGTGTTCACGAAATGCCTGCTAGTTTTGGAGGCTGGGATTCGGAATGAGTTGTTTGAAGGAAATTTAGAGCTAAAGGTTTTTTTGTGATTCTTTGGGGATAGATTCAGTCAGTGAGCAGATTCTCTGCTACAGATTTAGGTATAAAACTGGGTAAATGGATCTCATGTGCAGTAGGAGAGGAATGGGTCCAACTTCAACCTACTTCCTATCTTTTACAATCTGCTCTGGCATTAACAGGAGGTGCCTACTACTAGGATTGGAACCTGGTAAAAAGCAATGAGTGACAAGAAACAGTTTAGAATTGGAGGTTCTGTGGGATCAACAGTAGATGGTAGCAAGAATACAGGGAAGGCTACGGAACAGGATTTGCTGCAAAGATGGTAATGAGACGAGAGGAACTGTGGAGACAAAGAGAAAAGAGAAGATCTGCAGGCATCCTACCTTGTTTTCTGGCATGCACGGCCTATGAGTTACCAGAAAATGCCTGGGAAAAAGCAATAAATTGGAAGACGAAGGTGAGAATGAAAAAAATGTGTAAGATCCACAGGAGATGGAATCAGAAGTAGATAGTGGCAGTGAAGACTGCCACAAGTGTTCTGCAGAGTTGTGGATAAGACTGATAGGTTGGGTCTTAGGGAAAAGAGAGAGAGAGAGAGAGAGAGAGAGAGAGAGAGAGAGAGAGAGAGAGAGAGAGAGAGAGAGAGAGAGAGAGAGAGGGGAGGAAGTTCAGAAATAATACTGACTGATTTTCTGCACCCAACTGCTTTTTTGGTTGGATTTGGGGCCTACATAATCTTAAACCCCAAATATAACCCAATCTTACACAACAAACCATGGAAAAGACGTTTGGCTATCCAGAGCATTGACCTCAGTGGAAGGCAGAAGCACTGTTATTTTGTCAATGAGATGTGATGGGCCTTTTAAAATGCTGCTTAAACTCTTGTATATTCTTGTATATTCATCCCCTCATGGAGAGAAACTACTTTTAGCTAGTGTGTTGTATGCTATGGTTACTATGTGGTCTCAAAAGATATCATGCCATGTTCCTGAGAAGAAGTGCTGCCATGAAGTAATTCTCTACTATCAATAAAACTGAACAACTGTCAAAGACCATCGTAAACTGAGGCAGGGTGTAGCGCTGGCAATTGACTGGGCCAGCAAGAATACTCCTTGGGTGGCTGAGAAAGAGTTTCTTTAGGGGCCTGCAAGAAACTGGTGAAAAAGTTTTTATGGGCTTGCAAAAGGTCATAGAAAAAAACTTGTTGAGGGCTGTGAAATGGTGAAATGCCAGTTAAAAAAAAAGAGGGAAAGATTCACACACACACACACACACACACACACACACACACACACATGCTCACGCGCATGCGCACATGCACACGCACATGCACACTCACATACACTGGATGAATGAAGCAAACTTCAACAAACTCTAACCAGCAAACACTAAAGAACAAGTGTCAACAACTTCATACATGCATACATACATACACACAAATACACATTCACATCATGAGTGGATAGAGCAAACTCCAGTGATTAGGCTTGAGCCACTGCTTTTTTTCTCCTGCAGCTTATATATACCAGTAAAATCTGTCAAGCAGTATAGAATTACAATGTGATTTTTATTTTGTACATTATAATGCCCATTTTATTTTTCTTCTAGGGAATGAGTATGAAAAACAGTATGTTTCCTAATACTTTCACATTACACAGCAGAAGTAAAGAAAACAATTTTTTCCCCAAGACTCCAAGAATATTCGTAGCTAAACAACTTGTTATAAGTTAACAGTGTAAGCAAGCAAAGTAACTTTTTCAGTTGCCAGTTTCTGTTACCAGCAGACAGGAAGTTACAGCTACAAAGAAAGAATCAATTATGTAATTTTAACTTATAAAGTGGTCTTATAAAAATCTTAAAAGAACCACAAATCTAAACTTTTGTATAAAAAACAGTCATTTCTTCTTTAAATCCTCAGAATACACATCTACACATCAGCAATGTTTAATAAATCATACAAGGAAGCTGAGGCAAAAATTTATCAAGACATTAATCATCACCTAGATTGACAGGCCTGTCTCAGTAAAAGTCACAATTGCCAATGCTAGTTAGTCTTCTAATAGTTTTGTTCCCTGACCTCAAACTGTCTCTAGCTCAACTATTAAGAGTGTGTGTGGATGCTTCAGTCCTACTTAGAGGAGGGAACAATGGACCTTGAGAGCTTGTTTGGAGGTTCTAGCAGGGGAGCGCAGCTAGTCTTATACCCTTGACTGAAGACCTGTCCTCTTCTATTTGGGGAAGTTCATCCTCTTCAACTGAGCGCACAGCTCCAGGAGGGACGCACATGGAGCGGTGAGGGAGGAAGGAGACACCCGCCTAGCCAGCCAGATCAGCTGAATCAACCCTGGCGATCAATGGGGTGACAGATGTTGCAGCCAGATCGCCAGTCAACTACTGGATGGAACACAGGGACCCCAATGGAGGAGCTAGAGAAAATACCCAAGGAGCTGAAGGGGGCTGCAACCCTGTAG
>NC_034610.1:16361709-16371551 GCF_900095145.1 Mus pahari | reverse complement strand
AAAAAAAAAAAAGAGGGAACAAAATAATTACAGGAAGTAGAAGGTGGAAGAGACTTGGGAGAAATAGAGGGGGATGGGGAAAAGGGGGCCTGATCAGGTATGAGAGAAGATAGGGGAGATGAACAGAGGCTCAGGAAATTGAACAGAGGTGTGTAGCAATGGGGGGATGGGGAATTGGGGGTAGCCACTAGAAAGTCCCAGATGTCATTAAAGCAAGAGGCTCCCAGGACCCAACAGTGATGCCATTAGCTGAAAATACCCAACGAAGAGGAAAAGAACCTGTAGAGACCATATCCAGTGGTTAAGCGTGGCCTTCAGGTTGAGGAATGGGGCCATCCCCCTATCTCCAAAACTTTGACCCAGAATTGCTCCTGTCTAAAAGAAATACAGGGACAAAGAATGGATCAGTGACTGAAGGAAAGACCATCCAGAAACTGCCCCACCTGGGGATCCATCACATATGCAGACATGAGACCCAGACACTATTGCTGATGCCAAGAAGTGCTTGCTGACAGGAGTCTGATATGGATGTCTCCCGAGAGACTCTGCCAGAGCCTTACCAACATATGAGGATGGTTGTAGCCAACATTGGACTGAGCATGGGGACCCCAATTGGGTAGATAGGGGAAGGACTGAAAGAGCTGGAGGGGTTTACAGCCCCATAGGAAGAACAACAATATCAACCAAACAGACTCTGCCCACAGCTTCCATGGACTAAACCACCAAAGACTACACATGGAGGGACCCATGACTCCAGCTGCTAATGTAGCAGAGGATGACCATATCTGGCATCAATGGAAGGGGAGGTCCTTGGTCCTGTAAAGGCTTGTGTCCCAGTGTAGGGTACTACTAGGGCAGTGAGGTGGGAGTGGATGAGTGGGTGGGGGGACACCCTCATAGGAGTAGGGGGAGAGGGATGGGATGGAGAATTTGCAGAGGGGAAGCCAGGAAAGGGGATAGCATTTGAAATGTAAATAAATAAAATCTCCAATAAAAAGTTTTTTAAAAAGCGAGTGTGCATTTCTGAACTTCAAATTTCTCCCTAAGATTTTCTATATCACAGTCACTAGCAAAAACACCCTTACTAACTTCGCTAACAATTTTATCTTTCCAAATGCATTCTAAGTGAGATGGCCATTACTAATAATCTACATGTTTATGTTCTTTACAGGGGTGGTGATTGAATCATTAATTTTTTCCTGCAGCAATGCTTGAAAAATTTCAAGCATCATTATTGTAAGTGCCAACGACAATGTTCAGTGAAGGGATGGAGACCCCTTACATATTTCACATAATTCTTACATTAAGATGGATGTGAAAGCAACAAGCAGAGAAACAAACTCCAGAACACAAAGTCCACTGGATACATAGTACTCAAGAATGTTCCGCCGAGGCATACCTATCTTAGTTGTGCTAACTAGTAGGCCATATTCCTTGAGTTTTCAAGGTGTTTGTTGGTTTGTTGTTCCTCCTGTATGACCTTCAGAAACACACACACAAATGCACACACACACACACACACACACACAGTGTGATATATATATCATACACACACACACACGCACACACACACACACACACACACACACACACACACATACACACCACTCCTCCAAATTGCTGCTAGACTGAATAAGAGAGGGAGAAGTACACTAAGAGCTAGAAAAAAGGAGATGAGTTTTTTTTTTTTTTTACTGTTTCCTCTGTATTGAAATATCCATTCCATCATGAGGAAGGTGATCATAGACTTAGAAGGATTCTAATGCTTTTTTGTTGTCATATTGGTGAAACACTGAATGACTCCAGACCACAACACTGTAAGCAATCCCTTCTCCATACTTCTTTTAGTGGACCTAAAAAATATCAACTTGTTTTCCAAGATATAAGGATTTTTTGTGAGTTTGCTTTCTATGTGTATTTAAGCTCCCCAGAAAGAGCCTCTCACAAAATAGTCTAAACACAATTCTAAAACTTTGTTCTGAAATTTGTTCCCTGTCCGGGGTAAATAGATATTTGCTCATGTTTGTTCAGAAACAGTGTCACTATTTAATTTCTTCAGACTAAAATGGACTCACCATGTCTGAGAAAGAAGAACAAACATTAGCCCTTCTAAAATTATCCCACAAAATAGAAAACTGTTGTAGCTATTTCTGACACCAAAATGAAAACAGTAAAAATGTATGTTTCCTGGTATATGGCCTAATTCTCAGAGCATGCCAAGATCCATCTTTAAATGCCATGTCAATCCAGGGCTTACATGGGAAAAGAACATATGGTTATACTTTAGTAGAGCAAGCAAGCTTGATTACAAAAGCAGAAATAGCAGTTATCCTTGTGACCCATTCTTTTGTAGAACAACAAAACTGTCAACCCCAAATTGTTCCTGTCTAAAAGAATTGCAGGGACAAAAATGAAGCAGAGACTGATGGAATGGCAAAAACAGTGACTGGCCTAATTTGGGATCCATCCCATGGGCAAGCAACAATCTCTAACACTATTACTAATGCAGTATTGTGCTTGTACGGAGGAACCTAACATGGCTGTCCCCTGAGAGACTCAACCAGCTTCTGACTGAGACAGATGCAGATACTCATAGCCAAGCATTGGCATGAGATCAGGGACCCAGATGGAAGAGTTAGGGGAAGGATTGAAGGAAGGGAAGGGGATCCAACTGTACAGGAAGACCAAAAGTGTCAACTAACCTGGACCTGTGGGAAGTCCCAGAGACTAAGTCACCAACCTAAGAGCATACATGGGCTGGACCAAAGACCCTGGGACTTATGTTGCAGAGGTCTGCATTGCCTGGTCTCAGTGCTAGAGTATACACCTAATCCTGTAAAGACTTGATGTGCTAGGGTAGGGGGATAGCAGGGTTGGGTACCCTCTCAGAGGCAAAAAGGATGGAGGATGGGAAGACAAACTTTGTGAGAGGATATAGCATTTGGGATATAAATAAATAAAATAATTAATAAAAAGCATTGCAGAGAGTTTTTTCAAATAGTCTTCAGTGTCTGAGACAAAATGTAATAGGCTGCCAGGTTATACTTTGTACAACTAGGAACTTTCATGATGGGAGTGTTTTTGCCTTGTGGCTTCTCATAAAGTAAGTTTAAACTTTAAGTATTATGTTAGCCATCACAACAAACAGGAAGAGAAGAAAAGCAACTACATCACCAACAGAAACATAGAGATTGAAAAGGCAATGCTGAAGCTTTTTTTATGGCTTTTAAGAATTCCCACCTATCTACCAATTTCCCCTAGGCAGAAAGAAACAGAAGCCACAACCCACAACAGTTGACTTATTGTTTAATAGCACTGAAGAGAGGATCTTGTGGTCCTTGCAGGTTTCTTCTTTCACAGGCAAGGAAAATTTGTCTTCTTATGATTCCAGGGACCTCATCGTCCCCATATTTACTTCCTCTTGAGGGAATGTTTCAAATTAGAGGAAACTGCTATACTAAAGATTCTGCTATGAAGACAATGTTAATCCTTGGCTGAAAGTTGTATTGAGAGATAACCTCCCTGATGCTTCTTCCTGATGCTTGTTTGGTTGTTGTCAGGCCCAGCCCTTTGCAGCCGCAGTACAGGTAACAACTCCTCATGTGAGATCATGATTTTAACCAAGGAAAAGCATGATGGACAATGGAATAGTCATTTCCAAGGCTGAAGCTCCATGCACAGCGTACTTTTACTGGGAAATGTTATTAACAACAAGAAACCTGACTTTCATGAATGCTTCAGAGATACATACTAATAACTGAAAATTTAATCTAGGAAAGGAATTCAAGCTTGTCATGTCCTAATTTGACATTTTTGATACTCATTCAATTATTTTAGATTTTGATTGTTTTTAACCATAGTATGAATTTATTTTAAATTCCAGTTATGTGCATGATTGTGTAAGCAATTAAAAGTAGTGAAAAATCCACATATAGAAAAAAGTTGTGCCAGACAGTGGTGGTGCACACCTTTAATCCCAGCACTTGGGAGGCAGAGGCAGGAGGATTTTTGAGCTCAAGGCCAGCCTGGTCTATAGAGTAAGTTCCAGGACAGCCAGGGCTACACAAAGAAACCCTGTCTCAAAACAAACAAACAAACAAACAAATAAACAAAATTGTACGGATGGCATAAAGCATACATCATATGATGATGAGCACCCACAATATTTCCACCCAATTTCCAGCAAAAAAAGTCATATTACATGGACTCAAGTGAAATATTGTGTTCATTAGTTCCAAGGTTAAAGCAACACCACTAATATGAAACACAGGGAGAGCAATAAAAGAATTTCAGTTTATTTTCATTTTCACTCATGCCCCAGAAAGGAAAGCTAATATGAAATGCATTTTGTTTGAAAGCAACTTGTTATTGTTGTAGTTATCATTATTTCAGTTTCTGAAATTCACAATTATTTGCATCCTTCTATACCTTGTGATTGATATGTTCAGTGCTGTCTTCCAGTGGTATTGCTTGATGGATAGTAAACACAATCTCAGTAAATATGTGCTGACTTGTTCTTATATGAAAAAAAACAAGCAAAAACATACACATACCTTTAGCACTAAATATTGTTATACAAAAATACAATAATATTCCTATTGAATACAAACGTTTCTCTGAGCATGATAAATAATGTGAGAATTCCATAAGGGTTTGGAATACATAGGATGACCTTTAGGATTTTTGATAGTTTACCCAGGCAAAGCAATGGATGGATGTGCTGGAACCATGTCTCATGAGCAAGTAGGGGCTTACAGAAGCAAAACACACTGAGAAAATTGCATGGATACTCACTAGATGCCAGGTAAGATTAACCAAAAAGTTTAAACAAATAGTTAAAAGTGTGGAGAGTGTATAAAAAAAGACAAAGGTACTCACTAGAAGAAGAATGGTTTGTGTTGCTCTGGACTCATGGCTGGATCTAGGGAAAATATTGCTCCTAATCATATGTTCCATCCTCTGCTTGTGCCTGTGCAGAATGAGAACCATGGAACCACTGGAGCACAGCATGAAAAACATGCACACAGCACCAGGGATAATCACATGTACTGCATGCAGTACTTCAGCAGTTTTGTCAAAAAAATGAGCAGAACAGTAACCCAAGTCCTTGAGATTGGTGTTGTTAACATTGCACAGTTTTGCAGACATGTACTTAAGTGAAACAATGCTAAAAAGGAGAGATAGAATCCAGGTCAAGTATAGGGAAGAGCTGATGTACTTGGGTGCTTTTTTAAAAAAGATTGTCCAAATGGCACCCTCTGGGCTGATGGTGATGACCTGGAAGACACTCAATATGCATGCTCTGCCGAATGACACACCTCTTCCCACCCTATGAAGGTAGGAAAGTAGCTTGCACTCAAAATCATTGAAGAAACATTGGAAACCAAAAGCTGCCATTGCTTGTGGAACACCTTTACATAGGAGAGTTAAGAAGTTGGACACAATCAAGTGCATCAAAATCCAGTCCATGTGCTTTAATTTGTATGTTTTGAAGTAAAGCACTATATAATTGTAAAGGAGACACGAATTGCCCAAAACTCTAGCAACAGTCTGTGATACCAAAATAACCCCTATAACCATATCACCAGATGTGATTTGATGAGACTCTACTGCCTGAACCCAAGGATTCTGCATGGGGAGGTAGGCATGGACTACTTGCTTCATGTTACTTAAAGCCTGGCATTTGCCATGCAACTTATTCTCACTAGAATTAATAAGTGATTCTCTATGACTTTTAAATGTATAGATCCTAGATTTCTAAGAAAAACAATGTATAATTAGTTGACCCTTCTAAACCTATGAGGTATATATTATTACTTAATGTGTTATAAGAGAAGATGAAGGAATCTGAGTTATATATAGTATAGTTGAGATTTAGAAAATTTTGTTGTTTCGGGATACTGAGAGGAATATCTGGCTAGGTGATGATATTTTGGGTGTATAACCATTCCACATGCTCCATTAGTACTAGTTATTTATTGGATTTTTCAGGTATGTCTGTGGAGTATTTGCCTCTGTTTTCTTATGTTCTCATTGTGTCACATGTGGCTAGACTTTCATGATTTCTATCTATTTCAAGTAACCATTGGTTTGTGAATATTAATGGTATAGACCAATATAAATTATTAGTGAACATTGAGATCTGTTGATAGAAGTGCATAAGCTACTCTATTAAAAAACTCAGGGTCCTGAAAGATTCTATGTCTGTGCAATGAATAAAGTGCAGCATGAGTCAAAGGTGTTGACCTAGAACTCACTTATTTCATATAAAGAAAAACAGCACATCAAATAATCACAAGACTTATTGGTTGATCAGTGGTTAAAGCATCACCTTATAAAACAAAGAAATCACATAATAGCAAAAATGTATAGAAAGGAATAAATACATTGCTTATTTCATTGGATGAACTGATGTACCAGTCATTAGCTGAGCTTAGTAGTGCTATTAGCGTTGAAGCAAGTTTTCAGTTTGATTGTTATAACAGTTTATGTACACAAACTTGAATGTTTGTGACGAGGCATTTCCCATATGATATAGTTTTTTCAGATCTAATTTCACTGGGTATGCGTATCAGCCCTTACTCTTTACACCAGTATTAAGTAACCAGAAAAAGAACACAAAGGAGAGTCTTCTGAGACTTCATATGTTCACATATTCTTCTCTATCAACAAAGAACATCTTAAATCGGTGAAAACATTTTGTGGCTCCTATGAAAATTGATGCTACAAACTGTTTATCTCTGTGTTAGATCTTCCTGAATGTCCTCACCAAGGATGCTACAGACAGAAATAGGCTCTTGGTTAGAGATGGGAATGTTATCGGGATGATAACTACTAGCATCTCACTTACCTGACTCATTTTCATGGTTTTCAAAGTTATCCAGGCTTTTCATTAATCATTCTTGTTGACACTCTACCAGAAGAATCCTAAACTAGATTTTTCAGGGCTAATAACATTATACCCATATTCCATCAAGGCTTGATTTCTAGTTTGTAATGAATGTGCAGGAAGTATCTCAGTGTGCATAAAAGTGTCAGTTTCCAGAAACTCTGAAAGAATAATAATGCAGATAAAGGGCACTTTTCTACAAACCTAGACACTTCCTTCATATTTATTACAAACTTGTAAACAAACCTTGACATGGTATAGGTACAGTTTTAATAACTCTGAAAATATTGTTTAGGATTCTTGTCTTAGAGGCTCAACAAACTTGATTAAGAAAAAAGCCTGGATCTCTTTGAAAACTAGATTTCATAGCTATTTGGATTAAGTGGCAATGGCCTCTATGAGTGAAGCTTATTCTCAGTCATGAGAGTCAGGGTAGTGGTATGTCTAGAGTCACACGTCTCTTGCTGTTGTGCTTCCTTTGCTGAGGAGCAATTCTGCTTTCTCTGTTATGAAACAGCTTCAGTCTCAGATCCAGTTTTACTCAGGTGATGACTTACCAGAATGTTGATAGTGTATTTTCTTCATAAAATCTGATTGCCAGACAGGTGTTAGAAAATCACATCTCTATCTCTTCTAGAACTGTATTCTCATTGCTCTAGTCTTGGTAAGTTTATTGCCTTAGATGGTGGGCAATGCCTGTTAGTCTTTGATCTCCTCTCCCCTCAGACTCGCAATTATGATTTTACCTGCAATAGCAATGGACACAGAGCCTTGGGAAACAAAAAACTTAGCTGAAAATTGTTTGCCACTGATAGCAATGAGAGAAAACAAGGGCCAATTTAATATTCTTCTCTATTAAGAGGTTACTGTTGAAGTTGATCTGGTAATTCTTAATCCTGAGAGGAAAGTAAGATTTCACAGAGAGCAAGCAAGAAATCCTGAGGTCCGACATGTGATGGCATGGCAGTGAGCTACGAATGTCTTTACTTCCCTAAGGAGGTAAACTTATCTTATAATTGGGATACCCATGGGGATACTAGAAGATATTTTTTCTTCACTGGCATTCCCTTTTCCTTTATTTAACAAAAGATGTGCTTAAGTACATAGATGGAATTCTCATCCACAGGAACATAGTCAGAATCTTAGTACCTCCAGAGAAATACATGAAGTGATGTCATATTTAAAGTTAAGGAATTTTTTAAAGTTTTGGATGTAAATTAAATTTCTATCTTCAGAAATTGGCAAGTGGTGTCCTCATTGGATGCAACTGCCTCTTCAGGCCATCACTATGCCTATCCATTGTCATAGTTTAAGGTGAAAACTGTCAAGTATGTAGGTGACTCCAGGCTCCTCTACTATGTCTTGAACACGATGGTCAATATCATGGTTCCCCTGTCTGTAACTGGAAAATGGGGGATATGGTAGTAATATCAACAAAGAAGATTATTGGTATCATACACCAATCCCCCAGTATATGTCAGGTATTTCATATAAATACCATTGGTAGTAGCCCAGGACTTTCTGTGTGTGGGGGGGATTGGGTTCTGTTCCAGAATCTGTTGGGGATTGGTGTGGTGCTGTGTATATAAATACTAAATTGTGAACACCATGATTTGGTTGTCCCTAGATGAATGAATTCTCGTGTGCACCTGCCATTGTTGTTTAAACTGTGCTCCCCATTATAAAGCTATTGGTTAAATAAAATGGCTACAGCCAATTAATAGGTAGAATTGAGGTAAGCAGTTATTGAGCTGGTGGGTCACAGGTAGGGAACACACTGGAGTGAGAAGAGGAGGAAAAAGGAGAAGATGAGAGCAGGAGGACTCCACTAGATGAAATGAACCAGAAGCAGTGCATCCTGAGGACAGACTAATGGACTAGAAATAATCTGGGACAGACTTAAATAGCAAATAACTTGGGGAGAGAAGCTGAGATTTAGGCAGTTTGCATAGAGAAAACTGCCAGTAATCTCCCAGTAATTGTGCTAAGCTGATTAAATAGGACCCATGTCTCAATTATTAAGGCACTGGTCCAGTCATATTTAGAACTAATAAATTAATAGTATTTACAACAACAATAAGCATTTTCATGGTTATCACCCTGCATAGATACAAACAGGAAGTGCAACATACTCAAAGAACCTATTTTTTTCTAAAGATGTTCCTTGGAGGCTCAAACATCTATAATATTCTAGGACTGATGAGAATTTTGTATCTCTGTATACTCTCTCCTGAATGTTTCACATTTGTTTTACTCTCTTGAATAAACATTTTTTTTATGGCTATTGAAAAGCTTAATACCATTCACGGGGGGATTCCCAATGAAGGAAGGAAGGAAAAAAAGGAAGGAAAAGCCGTTCGGGAGCGAATCCCTGGTACTAACACCTGGGAAACCAGCCCCTATGTCAGTTACCATGATAAATCCAGACCAAAAGTAAAAATGAGCAGACAAAGATGTAGAAAGAAAAGATGGCTGTCATTTATCAGCATCAGCATGCATCAGCAGCAGCCATTTATCCAAGAGTAGATCCTCTTTGATTGGATAAAATATAGAAAAACATACTGAAATCTTGAAAATACTTTAACTGAATATATTTTCAAACTGGTGATGTAATTACCTATGAAGCTCTCTCAGGATATAAGCAGGTTTGAAACTACGATATCATAGATCATGATATATTAAAATAATGGTCTTTTTGTTTCAAAATCAATCACAAGATTATCAGCAATCACAATCAGAATTCCCTCATGATAATACTTAATTTACTAACATCATGTCTGTAGTGGGGTAGAGGAAGGGTTTGTGATGACTTTTAATGTTAGGTACTGAGGCAGTCTGTAACTTATAGATATATCTCAGCTAAGCTTTTTCTTCTTCCAATTTTTATTAGGAATTTACTTCATTTACATTTTAAATGCTATCCTGAAAGTTCCCTATACCCTTCCCCCACCCC
>NC_034610.1:16358347-16361478 GCF_900095145.1 Mus pahari | reverse complement strand
ATAGCTGACTGTGAGCATCCACTTCTGTGTTTGCCAGGCACTGGCATAGCCTCATAGGAGACAACTATATCAGGGTTCTTTCAGCAAAATCTTGCTGGTGTATGTAATAGTGTCTACGTTTGGTGGCTGATTATGGGATGGACCCCTGGGTGGGGCAGTTTTTGGATGGTCCATACTTTTTTCTCTCACCTAAGCTTTTTTTCTTCATCCATTTCACACTGAAGTCCTAAAATTGTAGGAATTCGGTGACAACTGTGAAGAAAACTTTACTCAGTCATGCAAGAAATAGTAGCTATCTGACTTTTATTTTGGAGCCCTAAATAGCATCCTGTTCAATTGCAGGGGAAACTCAGTTTCAGAGAGTAAATGGAAGCCAAGAGTGAAGTATGCAAAATTTATTACAAGTGATGGTATTCATTTTAAAGTATTATGGAAAGAGTATAACATCTTTTAAAATTTTCATCTGTTACATAAAATAAACTGTAGCAGAACAAAGGAAGATATAGAATTATGTCTTTATTGACACTGAGAAACATCCACATTAGTGTCCATTGTTTTCCAACAGTTTTCCGAGTACACCACATCATGGTTAGATAATCTAAAACACTGAAACTTACGAATTATTTGCTTTATTTATAGACATATATACAGTACTCAAAGAGCCCAGAGATGGGCATCAAGGCCGTGCATCTGCATTTGCCACACTGTAACAACTGCAAATGACAGCTTTTAGCTGGGTATCTTTTAATGTTTATAAGCAAATACTGTTACACTTTGCAAGATTGACGCCAAATAAGAGCATGCTCACCACCAATACTTCTATTATGAAAAACATCTCCCAGGAACAGCTAAAAGGAAAAAAAATATTTGGCACAGAGTTTTTGAGGTTTCTGGCCATAGTTGTCTTGATCCTATTCTTTTAAGTCCCCGTGAAGGAAATAACTTTGGTATGTTTGCAAAGCATAGAAGAAAAATTCCTCCTATTCCTTGGAATGCAAGAAAGAGGGAGGGTAAATAGGAAAGATTACAAATATGAAACATCATTCACAGGCATGACTCCAGAATCACGTCATCAAATAGGTGTGACTGTGAATCATTTCATCAAATATGTGTGTGTGTGTGTGTGTGTGTGTGTGTGTGTGTGTGTGTGTGCATTCACGGATGAGTGTGTCTGTGGTATACTTTTGTGGGGCAATAGGCTATGTGCAAACAGCCTAGTCTCCACTCGTGCTGAGGTTGTGAACCTTGGAGAAACTCAGTGGTGATAATTCACCTACATGGGATGGTAGGCATTCCCTCATGTCTCCTGGACCTCTGGCTTCTGTTGAAGTTACTGCTCCCATATCCCCCACAGGAGAAGCATGGCTTTTAGACATGTAGACAATGTCCCAAGCTTCTGACCTTCAGGCTAAACTCCTCCCCAGTTACCTAGCAACAACAAGATAACAGCTCACTATAAGAGGTTCTTCTTGGCCCCACCTCACTCTCTTACACTCTCCCTCTTGCTCTCTCCCTCTTACTTTAGCCTTTCTTCTCTCTCTCCTTTTCCCCCTTCTCTCTCTTGGCCATGGCCAGTCTCTTTCTCTCTTTTACCTTCTCTCTTTCCCCCTGTCTTTCTACAATAATGCTCTAAAACCATAGACTGTCTCTTTTCCTCAAGACCTGCTGTGGTTGGACTGTGGGATAGGCTTTCTCCTAATGAGCTGTGCCTAATCTCCCATTAGAAGGCCTTCCTACACTCCAACCACAGACCGGACTAAGGACTCTGGCCTGTGTGAGAACCTCTCTCCCTCTGCCCTCTCTCCCATAACTCCGGTGCCAAGGGTGTCACCCCGGGACCTGTGGTATAGGGGGCTGCCCCTTGTCCACCCCGGGCTGAGTGGGGTCAGTGGCTTCACTCAGTCAGATGCTCACCCGGGGCAGAGTGGAAAGCCTCTGGCAGACCTACTGCGTCCACTTGCCCAGTGCACAGGAACTCTGGCGGGATGTGGGCTCTCTCCCTCCCACCTCCTTCCCCTACACTACCCACAGCCCCACATACATTAACTTATCATTGCTGAGAAAAAAAGGTTATTTGACAAAACAAATTAAATGAATGTATAATGATTATAATGTCAGAGGTTTGTCTGTGGTCAGTTGGCTGCTTGGATTTTTGCAGACTATAATTCGAAGATGTTTACAGTGGAAGACACAAACTCTTCAGATTTGGCAGGAAGTATAGAAAAAGGGTTAACAGGATGGTTTCAGGACAAGCTATAGCATCTGAGTGTGTCCTTCAGCTATTTCACTACCGTTCTCTTTCACCACCTCCTCATGAAGACATCAATATACATCTCCCAGGGACTGTAACTTCCAATTCTCAGAGTGTAGAGTCCATGGAAGGCCTCAAGACACAACCTGAGAAGGGATTTACTAAACCATTCTCATTTAATTAAGTGTGAAAACACATTAACTATCACACTAGTGAAATGAATAATACACCACATTCATAAAAGAAACAGAAAATACATAAATGTACACATACATACACAAAATGCCTACACACATTTATTTGTATACATATACATACACATCTACATATAAGACATTCACACACACATAGAACATATACATATTTACATATGCACACATATAGATTACATACATAATAAATTTGCTCAAGTGTGATGACTAATAAGATAGGACAAAGTAAATACTAGAGTTTTTAAAATCTTCTCTGCCAATGCCATTAATCTAAAACTCAATTTACCCTCTGGTAGATTTCTAGGACAGGAGCAGAAAGCAACTAGATTATTTGCCAAAATGTAACAAAAATTGTTTCTAGGCTCCTTTCTTATAGTCTTCCCTTCTAAATCATATGAGCTGAACTGAGTTTTTGTAGTTTAAATCATCCTTCCATGCTCCTACTAGGATGGCTCAATAAGACACATTTAAAGTGTCCACTCAAAAAGGACAGCATTTTCAACCAATGGTGCTGGCACAACTGGCGGCTATCATGTAGAAGAATGAGAATTGATCCATTCTTATCTCCTTGTACAGAGCTCAAGTCTAAGTGGATCAAAGACCTCCACATAAAACCAGAGACACTGAAATTGATAGAGGACAAAGTGGGGAAAAGCCTAGAAGATATG
>NC_034610.1:16338847-16356537 GCF_900095145.1 Mus pahari | reverse complement strand
AGGGGAGCAGGGGTGGGAGGAGGGTATAGGGAATTTTCGGGATAGCATTTGAAATGTAAATAAAGAAAATATCTAATTTTTAAAAAATACCATAAAAAATATAAAGTGTCCACTCAGTTTTCTAATGCTAAATCCCCAAATCTTCCATATGCCTCCACCAAAATATGGTCAGACTTATAGAATTCCCCTGATTCTGGTATCAACTTCTGTCTTATCCCATGTTCTGTTGATATGAAGAATATTGTTACCTAAACCAGGATGAAGTGGAAAACACTGTTCGACCAGTTGCAGCATCTACTGTACAGGAAAGCTCAGGCAGAATAACCCCAAGATTTTTTTTCTTTCACAGTTGGGGCATTAGCTGGTGGAGTTTTGTCCTAAGTTAATCTTATTGTTCTATTCTAGGCTCAGAGACTCCTCTTTACTGAGGAGCATTTAACACTACTATTTCTTCTTTCTTTCTTTCTTTCTTTCTTTCTTTCTTTCTTTCTTTCTTTCTTTCTTTCTTTCTTTCTTTCTTTCTTTCTTTCTTTCTTCTTTCTTTCTTTCTTTTTTCAGAGATTAATTCCCAGGTCTTTAATGAGAATACAGGAGATGGGTGATTTTGGATTAACTCTACCGAAGTCTGTGTGTCATTATTGTAACACTGCTATTTCAATTATTGTCCTGACTGCAGTCTTTCCAATGCTGTTTTGCTCTACAAACTACTTACCTCTCTGTGCCACATGTTATGGTTTTTCATTGCAGACTCAAAATTAATTAGTACTAGCAATGGAATTTTGAAAACTTTCCCAAAGAAAGCAGTCCATTCTCTTTTAACAAAGTGTCAAGAAATTCTTGAGGGCAGAATTCAGCCATCTTTGTCAATATGTCACATAAATGACCTCTAGCAGAGTTGGTAATAAAGTCCTTGCTTTCTTCTGAAATCTCATTTCTCTCAGCATTGCTTTTATCTATGATCACACTAGAAGTCCCATTAAGTTCTACATACAACATTCAATGATTTCTCCAACCAAAACCCCTAAAGCTTGGGACATTTCTGCCGAAATACACAGGCCTATAAACCACATGGTTGGGTTTACTAAAGAAACAACTATGATGGTTTGAACGTTAATGGCCTCTGTGGGCTCATAGATTTGATTGCTTGATCAGGAAATGGCACTATTTAAAAGGAGCAGGAGTTGTGGTCTTTTGGAAGAAGTGTGTCTCTAGGGGTAGGCTTTGTGGTTTCCAAAGCCCAAGCCAGGTCTCATGGCTCTCTTCATTCCTGCTGCCTGCACTCCAGGTGTAAAACTAAGTTGTTCTCCAACTCCATGTCTGCCTACATGTCGCCATGCTTTCCACCATGATACTGTACTGAACTTCTGAACCTGTAAGTAAACTCCACTTAAATGCTTTTTCTTTTAAGCTTAGAAATTATCATGGTATCTTCTGGTTACTTATGGTCCCAAAGTTAAGACTCTCCACCTGTACAATTTTGGGAACAGGCTGCTATATTGGCCCCCTGGATATCCCAGGAAAAGATGTGGGACCCTGACCTTAGGATGCATGTTCTCTTCTTTGCCCACAAGTGCAAGGTAGTTTGGGATTATTCCTTCCTTGTTCTTTGTCCCCATTATCCTTGCAGTCATCTTAAGAATTCTCTCCCAGAGGAAGTGGTGGCTGCCCATAACAAACACTGCCAGGATCAGGCTAATATTTACCTTTCCACTACTGACAATGTCCTACTTTCTCTGAGCAATCAGGTTGATTTTAGCAATGAAGACAAGGGCTCCTCTATTCCAGCTCTCTGGCTTTCAGGTTTCAAGCCACCCTCTAGCACCGCTGTCCAAGTTCTTTCACTCACTAGTCCTTCTGATCCTGTCCCATCAGAGGTACCCCAACTTACCACCTGTGTGATTTAGGGTCACTTTGCCTTCCAGCAGTCACTTCTGCTGTGGTTACTCCTGTGATGCCAGTCCCTCATGTTAGGCTGCCTCTTCCCCAGGAATCTCATTCTCCTCAGGTGTACTGTGAGCCTTTCCTTGTCATCTTGGCCCTAATGTGGCAACAAGGCCCTAGATTCTAACTCCTCTGGCAGACTTGGTACTAATCAGAAAACCTGTCAATGATTCCTGTCCAGATTCCCCTTATTTTGAACAAGTATTGAAGCAATGTGCCGTGCACCTTTAGACATATTATGATTGGTATAATCTCCGTAAGGTGGTGTTTCTTCATTGGAGATCTGCATATCATGACTTAGCTGAGAATCAGGATAGGATTAATTTGGAATATAACCTTAACATTACCTTTGATATGCTAACTGACCACAGGGTATACATTAACCCTACCACTCAGGCCATTATTGGACTGCATTCTTACTTTAACCAGGTTGTTGATCATGTCTTTAAGGCCCTCAAGTCCTGTACTCCTTGGGGGCCCTTCTGCTTCTTTTCACAATATTGTCTAGCAGTCTGGAGAACCCTTCATGGACTTCCTATCCTGTGTGACTGAGGCAGTGGAAAGATGTGTTGATGCTGTCCCAACCAGAGACATGCTCATCAAGCAGCTTGCATGGGAGGGTCTTAACACCCCTACTTGCAATGCTGTGGCAGCTGTAGGGAATGATGATATTCATAAATAGCTTGATTTAGACCCTGGTGTGAACCCCATTGCAGCCCAGACTGCCTCCCCAATGATGACTGTACATTTAGAAGGTATACCCGTTAAAGGGTTAGTTGGTACAGGGGCAAATGTCGCTATAATAACAAAAGGTGAATTACTGAGGTCCCCCCATTGGAGATCCTAGTCTGGGCCCTCCATTACAGGAGTTGGATGGCAGTCAGGGATCTTTTGCACCTGTTGTAGCTAATATTCCCAGCAACCTTTGGGGAAGGGATATTCTGGAAGACATAGGTGTCATCCTTACTATGGATGATTGTATCCTTTTTGATGATGTTATGCAACATGACCAAGTAGACCACCTATGTTAGAAAGTGAGGGGTCATCCCCAATTCTAATGGCCACTGCCCACCCAGTGCCAACTGACACCAAGGTACCTAAGGGTGGATCAATGGTCTATTATGGAACCTAAGCTTTCTGCACTCAAGGAACTGATCCTGGAACAATTAGCTTTGGGTCACCCATTACCCAACCTTTGGTAATCTTAAATGTTTTGGTAAATATTTGCTCTGCCTTCTATACGAGGTGGTCATGGCAGGAGAAAAGGCCTGTCATGCTATTAAGGCCATGAAATCAACAATGTTGGTAATGGAAGTGCTGTGGGTACTCAAGACTGACAATGTACTGACTTATTCATCTTAGCAGTTCAAAGCCTTCCTATCATGCTGGGCGTGGTGGCACACACCTTTAATCCTAGCACTTGGGAGGCAGAGGCAGGCGAATTTCTGAGTTTGAGGCCAGCCTGGTCTACAGAGTGAGTTCCAGGACAGCCAGGACTACACAGAGAAACCCTGTCTCGAAAAACAACAACAACAACAAAAGCCTTCTTATCCTCATGGAGGATCAGTCACTCCTTTGGAATACCCTATAATCATCTAGGTCAAGCAAAAAAAGCAAATCATTCCTTTATAAAAGCACTTGCTCTGGTCACCTCTCCAGAATCCAAAATAGATCTTGCACCTAGTCTTGGTGGAGGCCCTGTTCCATGTGAACTTTTTCTCCTTAGATAGAAAGGGCTGAGCCCTGCTAACAAACATTGGACATTTTTGCTGATATGGATTAATGTACATAGTTTATTAATTTTCTTCAGTCAGGGAGGTTCAATGAGCTCTGGGCTTTGACACCTACTCCCCCATTCTCTTGCCTGTGGCAGTTAACTCCCTGGCCTACCCAGTTCTTTTCTCTTCCAATGTGACCTTGGGTTTGCCCTTCATAGACTCAGTCACTACTACAGAATGATTAGAAGACACCTGGCCCATGGAGGAAACTCTCTGCTTTACCACCAATATCCCCTCCATCAGCCCTTGTATTGTGGTTACACAACATGACCATGGGGGACTTTCATGGTAATGTAACTTATGGTATGACTTACACCCCTTACTCTCCTAAAGTGTAGCCCTCTCTTTAATGGAAAAAGATTAAGAGGCTCTTTCACCCCTTGTGGATAGCCACTTATGCTCTGATGGGAGGAATTTTCATATGTCTTAGTCAGGGTTTCTATTCCTGCACAAACGTCATGACCAAGAAGCAAGTTGGGGAGGAAAGGGTTTATTCAGCTTACATTTCCATACTGCTGTTGATCACCAAAGGATGCAGGACTGGAACTCAAGCGGGTCAGGGAGCAGGAGCTGATGCAGAATCCATGGAGGGATGTTCTTTACTGGCTTGCTCAGTCCACTCTCTTATAGAACCCAAGACTACCAGCCCAGAGATGGCACCACCCACAAGGGAACCTCCCCCCTTGATCACTAATTGAGAAAATGCCTTACAGCTGGATCTCATGGAGGCATTTCCCCAACTGAAGCTCCTTTCTCTGTGATAACTCCAGCTGTGTCAAGTTGACACAAAGCTATCCAGTACATCATACTAATAATTATTTTGTTTAAGTGTTCCCCAGAGTATATCTCCAGGTAGCATTCAATAAATAAGACAACCCTCCAGGTGCTGTTGGCTCTCAAAAATCCCAATTGTGCCCAAGGAAGTGATCAAAGCATGGATGGCAGAGATCCGTGAGACCACCATGTAGAGTGCTCCTCATCTCCCCTTGTGTGATGTCCCACTGGAGTGGTATCTCTTTGTGTGCTGGTAGTCAATGATGTGTAAGATCCTAGAAGACAGACAACCTAAGATAGACACAATCCAGTATACTGGGAATCCTCTGAGGTGTGGGTCAACAATGTCGAGGCAATGGCACCTTAGCTCCTGCTAGGCTGTCAAAAATCTAAAAACAAAAGGGTAGATATGTAGCAGGAACAGGGGGGGGGGGTGACTGCCTCTATGTAAACACTGAGGGATGCACAGTCCCAAAAGCATTGCCTGCAGGAGGACCAAATTAAGGACTGCATGAGAAAATAAGGATTGTTAGTGCAAATAATGCTAGCCAATCAGGAGCTACTGTTTAGAAGCGATGTTTTCTTGGGATCAATGGGGGCATGGGTAGAGGGTATTAAAGTTGCTTGTAGCAGTGCACAGAGGAGCTTGCTGCAGTATTTCTCCCCTACTCCTGGAGTCTGTGTAGGTGACTCTGTGCCATCTCAACCCAACCCCCAAGGGCAGGTAGGGTCAGGTGGAGAGCTGTCCAGGGCACAGGCAACATGCTTCAAGTTAGTTTTTTTTCACAAAAGTCAAGAAGAGTGAGCACTGCACAGTTCATACCTATCAGTGGAATGTCTGAAGTGTTGCACAGCTATGAAAAGAATACCCAACTGTATATATGAATAGAGAAACCCTGGAACCTTTACTTTGACGGTCTGCTCCATGTTTCTTTGTTGATGTACACTATACCTATGAAAGTATCCTAGGGACATAAGTTCACTGAAAAACAATTATAATGTCCTAAAACTTTATGGTCTTTGAAATCACTCAAAAAGCAGAAAACCTTCAACCAGAAGAGCTTCACTCCATTTTCTCATTTCCCATGTGTAGGCATATGGAAAAAGTATACAAACAAAAGAAAATACAAATTCATTTATAGGAAAATAAAATCTTTACTTTCATTAGTTACAAGTTCAATTAATGATATATTTTGAATAAGACAGTGGACAAACTTAACAACAATAGGTAGATGATGTCACTCTTAAGAAAACTTTTGTGTATTTTTTTTACTTTTGGTGCTGCTGAGCATTGAACTTGGGCCTCACATGCATGACACGAGTGTTTCTTTTCTAGCTACCTACAGAGCCCCTACACTTTCTTTGGGTTAAATTTTCCATTCTAATAATGTTTCTCACTTTAATTTTAAAAGTAAGAAAAATTATTATTTCCTAAATATGAAACCTGTTGTCACTCAATATAGAAGTTCACTATGTCTTCTGCAGTTTATTTGACAAACAACACATCCCTAATAGCCTCCTGTTCTTATTTCACAAAAATGCAGTATCCTAATTTTGTGGCAGCTTCTATATCCAATGATTAGATGGCAGATCATTTCTTTCCAACTTAATTGCTTTTACCCCACAGAATGCTCCCATCATATACAATAAATGATAAATTTATGCTGTAATTTTACAATATCCTGTTGCTTTCAGATGATGAATGATCTGGTTAGAACAAACTAGAGTTACCTGAGAAGAGGGACTCTTCACATTCTGTTGGATTCTGGCCATTTCTGTCAAGTGCTTTCTTTATTAATTACTGATATAAGAGGACATAGACTGTCCTTTGGGCAGTGCCACCCCTTGGTACATGGTCCTAGGTTGTATGAAGGAAGCTAAGCTGAGAAAAGCGATCCTCCATTGTCTTCCTTAGTCCCTGCTTCCAGGTTCCTAGTCTAGCCTTTATCCTGGCTTCTCTTGATCAATTATAACCTATAAAAGGAAATAAACCATTTTATCACCAAGTTAGCTTTAGTCATGGCATTTAATACAGAATCTAAACACACATTAGGAAGATAACTTAGCCAATACTGAATTCAAAAGGTGCAATGGAGCCATTCTTCTCAAAAACCAGACAGACATGACCCTTTCCTTTTAATGTGACTTTTTAACCCTATTTTTCTCAAAGGTTGCAATAAAGGGACCCTGAGGCAGGTACTGTATCATCAGAAAGTTTCAGATAACAATCACAAATGGCAAAGCAGATTTTGCAAGGAACCATAAATAAATGAGTACACAAATATTAAAGGCAAGTATCAACCATCTTCAACCTTTAAAATATATCATGTTTTAGCTATTTTGACTTTTAATTGTTCAGTAATTATCAATTATTCTGTGGAATATAACAATGAAGATTAGCCATGAAAAACAAGAGGTTGAGTAACTCCTTCCATTCACCTTCCACTGTAAATAGTCATTAAGTATCATTCCCAATAAGTGCCAATTGGATTATTTCATCAACAATGTGCATTTTTGTGTTTACAGAGGTGGAAATCATGTCCTGAAGCATCTTCTCTACATGTATGAAATGTCTTCTTAATATGTTATATGTCTACAAAAGCTTGATATATTTTTTATTTTAGGTCAAGTTCTTCCTACATATCCTAAGCAGACAGTGCTCCCACAATACCCTGAAAAGGGTGTGGTTGTCCATGCATACCACTACATCTAGTGACATATTTGAACTCATGATGGGTGTTTATCACCAACACAATACTAACATTTTCTTAGGTTTGTATTCCTGGATATTATGCAAGAAGTGAATTATGCCCGAAGACCTTGCTATATTCACATATGCTTCTGTCCAACGTGAAGTCTCTGATGACTTGTAAGGTTGGAACTTCGACTAAAGACTTTGCCACACTCACTACATGTGTAAGGTTTTTCTCCACTATGGATTGCCTGATGTGTAGTCAAGCTTGAACGCACACTAAAAGCTTTATCACACTTATTACACTGGTAAGGTTTTTCTCCAGTATGAGTCCTCCGGTGACTAGCTAGGTGTGAATTTTGAGTGAAGACCTTACCACATTCATTACACTTATAAGGTTTTTCTCCAGTATGGATTGCCTGATGAGTAGTCAGACTTGAGTACACACTGAAGGCTTTGCCACACTCATTACATTTGTAAGGTTTCTCTCCTGTATGGGTTCTCTGATGATTTGCAAGATGTGAATTTTGAGTAAAGACCTTGCCACATTCCATACATTTATAGGGTTTTTGTCCAGTATGGATTACTTGATGGGTATTTAGGTTGGAATGTGAATTAAAGGCTTTCCCACACTCATTGCATCTGTAAGGTTTCTCTCCTGTATGGGTTCTCTGATGATTTGCAAGATGTGAATTTTGAGTAAAGACCTTGCCACATTCCATACATTTATAGGGTTTTTGTCCAGTATGGATTACTTGATGGGTATTTAGGTTGGAATGTGAATTAAAGGCTTTCCCACACTCATTGCATCTGTAAGGTTTCTCTCCAGTGTGAATTCTCTGATGGATTGAAAGGCTTGAAGTCTGACTGAAGACCTTGCCACATTCAGTACATTTGTAAGGCTTTTCTCCAGTGTGTATTACTTGATGGGAAGTCAGGCTAGAACGCACACTAAAAGCTTTGCCACATTCATTGCATTTGTAAGGCTTCTCTCCAGTATGAACTCTCCAATGTCTTGCAAGATTTGAAGTTTGACTGAAGAGTTTGCCACATTCTTCACACTTGTAAGGCTTCTCCCCACTGTGAACTCCACGATGACTTGCGAGATGTGAATTTTGAGTGAAGACCTTTCCACATTCATCACACTTGTAAGGTTTTTCTCCTGTATGGATTGCCTGATGGGTAGTGAGGCTGGAATACACACTAAAGGCTTTTCCACACTCATTACACTTGTAAGGTTTCTCTCCAGTATGTATTCTCCAATGATTTGCAAGGTGTGAATTCTGAGTAAAGACCTTGCCACACTCTGAACATTTGTAGGGTTTTTCTCCAGTATGGATTGCCTGATGGGTATTTAGGTTTGAATGTGAACTGAATACTTTCCCACACTCATTGCACCTGTAAGGTTTCTCTCCAGTGTGAGTTCTTCGATGAATTGTGAGGCTCGAGGTTTGACTGAAGACCTTGCCACACTCATTACATTTATAAGGTTTATCTCCAGTATGGATTACCTGATGGTGAGTTAGGTTTGAACGAACACTAAAGGCTTTGCCACAATGATTACATTTGAATGGCTTCTCACCAGTATGAATTCTTCTATGACTTTTAAGGTGTGAATTCTGACTGAACACCTTGCCACATTCATTACATTTGTAAGGTTTTGCTCCAGTATGATGCCTCTCATGTACCAAAAGATAAGAACGTCGAAAAAAAGCCTTACCACACTCAAGACATTTGTAAAGTTTCTCTCCAGAATGAATCTGCCGATGATATGCTAAAGAAGAAGTATAACTGAAGACCTTGTCACACTCTTTACATTGATAAGGTTTTTCCTTAATGGTTGCTTTCTGTCCTTTTATACGTAGTGCAGAATAAACATCATATTCATGAACAACAGGTGCTTTGTCACCACTAGCAAGAATTTTGTCAGATGACAAAATTGAAGAACCACTGCTGTTGGACTTAGCTTCATTACCACCAATATTTTCTGCAGATGGAAATGGGCGCAGTTCAGATAGATGTGAAGTGAAGCTTAACAGAAGCTGATTTTTCCTAAGGTTTATTCCTGCCTCCTTTCCACTATCTTGATCTCTTCTACAAGTGGGGTTATAATTCCTTTCATGCTCTGTCCACTGAAACTCAAAATTCTGAATGTTCTGCTGGATTTCTCTGAAGGAAAAATCTTCAATGCCATTGCTTTTATATCTTTCTGCCACCTTTGTCTGGACTATTTCACCTGAATCTCCACTCCCTTTTGGTAGGAAATCTTTAATTATATTTTCAGGAGAGTTAACTAGAAGATATAACAGTTTTCTGATTAAGTATAGACAAGATATTCTACACTGAAAATATTTACAGCAAAAATAAACTTTACTGAGTTAATTTATCAAAAATTTGAAACATAAAATCCAGCTTAATTATCACAAAACAGTGATTTCATAATTAAGTGCAGGTAATTGTATATAATTTTAATCAATAGAAGAAAGGACTCATTTCAAATAACTTATGACCAAATTATTCATATTAAGTTACATAATTCAAGAAAAGATCATTTTTCTATCACATCATAAATGTATATATTATTGCCCAAAAGTATATGGCTGCATCACAAGTGAACAGAAAAATGATATTAACAGTATATTCTGCATAAATGTATATAAAATACCATAGAATATGATAATAGAATTTAACAATAGTTACTTTATATAATCAGTTAAGTTGCAATTTTGAAATATAAAACAATGGCAAAAAGACATTAAAAATTTCACAAAACTATATTAGCAAAAACAAGAACCTCTTAAAAACCTACCTAGACCAACTCATGAAAGGCATTTTTAACATGAACCAACAGTGCAAATCTGTTATACTGCACAGTACACACAAAAACCAAGCACGTGTAGATCCTAATAAATATTAAAAAAAACAACTGTAGAATTCCATTATAAAGCAACCAGGCAAATAATAAATATATATGTCATAAATTGCTAAATGTAGGAGCTAGAGAGATGGCTGAGGCATTAAGAACATGTACCACCCTTGCAGAACAGCTGAGTTCTGTTCCCAGCACCCACACTGGACAACTCACAATTGCCTGTACACCTCTAACTCCAGGGATACAAAACTTTTATCTGGACTCTGAGAGCATCTGCCTTCACATGTATACACACACACACACACACACACACACACACACACACACACACACACAAATAATTAAAAATAAGATACATTGAAAATAAAATTCTTCATGTTTTAAAATGATAATCACTTTCTACTAAGGAAAAAACAGGGTTTTCTAAGCAGAAACAGCAAAAAATAAAAGGAACATGGCATTCAGCCATTCCACTACTGTGTTTGCATATGTATGAAATGAAGTCGCTATTAGGATGACACGACCGCATAACCATAATTATGACAGTAAGGCTCACAGTAGCCTAGATATGGAATTAGTCTTCATATATGCTGGCAAATGGATAAAGAAAATAATGTGATGGTCAGCAGAGGCAGCACCAGGTGCATCCTTCAGTTTGAGACTAGCCTGGTCTACAGAATGAGTTCCAGGACAGCTGTAGCTGCACAGAGAAACCATGTCATGAAAAGCAAAAAAACAAAGTGACCAAACAAAACAAACAAACAAACAAACAAAAATGCGAAAAAAACAAGAAAATTATGCATGCACCTACATTTTATGGTATTTTTCAGTCACAAAGAATACATGGGATTCTGTCATTCATTAGAAAAACTGACAGAAATATACAGCATTGTGCTAAGCAAACAAACCAAGCAGAAAGGAAAATAAAGCATATTTTCTCTTACATGTGGAAACTCTTTTCTAAGTTCGAACAAAGAATTATAAAGAACAAAGTCTACCAGGGAAGGGGAAGGAGAATAAGAGGATATAGTTAAACAAAAATTGGAGAGTGAACATGATCAAGGCAATAAAATACACATGTATGGAATGATGTATCTCACTAATTTAAACAAGTAATATGTTAATGATTATATTAAAGTCATTCTCTATATACATATATATGTACATGTATATAACAAAATGATTTAAGACAGAAACATGATATTTCAGTGTGTATGTGTGCAACAAAGTGATAACAAGATGGAAACATATGATCATACCCACCATTTAAAAATGTACTTATTGCCCCTATTGTTTTGTTAAAACTCTGGTCTCACTGACCACTAACTGATTAATATCCTCTACCCCTGCTGACTATCTTTCTGTTCTCTTGCTTCTAGGTGAATTGAGTTAAACTTTATATATATAAAACTCATATATATGGGTAGAGAGATACACATATGGCGTTTACCTACATGAATGTTAACAGATAAATGGATAAGGAAAATATGTAGATATACACAATGAAGACTATGATCCCAAAAGAATGAATTCCTCTTATCCACAGCAAAATGGTCAGAACTGGAGTAGGTGTCCAATAAAACAAATGTGACAGTTAACTGTGGCTTTACTTTGTGTATAGATCTTCCAGGCTGATAGACACTGTAATAAATAGAATGTTCTTTTGCAGGACAAAATTCATATAAAATGCATACACACACACACACACACACACACACACACACACACACACACACACACAGACACAGAGAGAGAGAGAGAGAGAGAGAGAGAGAGAGAGAGAGAGAGAGCTGGTGATGAACACATGGTCTATTACATAACTTGGTTACTTGTGAATAATGTCACAAGAACAACACAGACATCCCACACAAACATCATCTTGAGGTTTCAAGATCTATACTCAAAAGCTCAGTTGCTTGATTATACAATAACTCTTATTTTTATTTTTTCTGATGTCTATGTAAAAAGGACACATTAATGAATCCAATCTATATTCTCACCAACACATAATAAGAATCTCCTTTCCCTCACATCCAAACCAAGGCTCAGCTTTTCCAAAGTAGCAATTTTTGCAAGTGAAGGTGATGTCTCATTTGGGTGAAAACTGGCATTTCTGCAATAATAGTATTTTTGTATGCCATTACTGTTCAATAAATTTCTATTACGTTGGCCATGGCAATGTACACCTATAATCTATCTACTGAGGAGGCTGAGTGGCCTCTGCAGTGCTCAAAAAAGAATAAATAAAAAGACGGAAAATACCCACATTTCTAATGGTGAGTGGAAAATGGTAGAATACTATCTCAGCTAGGCCCTGAGCTTAACCATAGCTACATTGTGCGCGCACATGTTAAATCCATCCCCATCTTTAAGTGTGCTGTTTTCAAACTGGCTTGTTTCAGGTTTCATGCTTTGGCCTTCCCTGTTGGAGATATGATATGCAAATTCTTTCTCCAAACTCAGAGGGAAATAACCTGATGGTAAATAAAAAACAACACCAACGACAACAACAACAACAACAACAACAACAACAACAAAACAAAAAAACCTGTTCATTTAGCACACAGTATCAAAGTTCTTCTCAGTCACTCATGTGAAGTTTTGCAGTAATGAAAATAAGTATGGACGAGGTGTCATACTGAGACAGATGAACCAGAAAGGATGCTGGTATTGTATCATCCAGCAACTCAGCTACTGTAGATCTAGAAGAATGATGTGTCTATGGAATGTCTGTACTATTCTCAGTGTTGTTCCTAATAGTTAATTATTTAATTAACCTTCCTATATGAAACTAGTTGACTCTATATGTATTTTATTAGTTTTATTTGTTTTTCAGAAAAAAGAAAGTTCTAATTGCAACAATGTCTATCAGTCTGAAGAATATGTTATTGAGCAAAATGAACCAAGTAAAGAACTATTATGTGCTATTTTGCTTGTTAGCCTATTCATTTTTAATTTTGATTTCCTTTGGGACAGGATCTCACTATACAGCCCTGATTTGTCTGGAATTTAATATGGGCATCAGGCTTTTCTCAAACTTATAAATACCCACCTGCCTCAGCTTCTCAAGTCCACAGATTAAGATATGCACTACCATGCCTGGTTTAGCCTGATTATTTCATAACTGATCTCTATTACTAATACAGCATTAGATACAGTATTATTCCTTTTGAGGGTGGCATATCCAGCTAGTATTTTCAACTAGACTCACTTCTTCAAACTTCTATGTCAGGCAAGCGTGGAAGCTCATATGTAATCTCATTTGTCAGACTGAGGCAAGAGAACTGAGATTTTCATGTCAGCCTGGTCTACACAGCAAAATCTTATAACCCATTCTCCTGACTCACAGTTCTGGAACATATTACATTGGCACAGAGAGTCAAATATTTCATCATGAAGTTTTTAGTAAACACACATAGCACCTTTGTCAAAAATTAATTAACTGTACATAAACTGAATATGGTAGCTTACTCATCTAATCCTAGCACTTGGAAGGCTGAGGCAGGAGGCTTACTCAGATGTTATGGTCACTCTGAGCTGCACAGTAAGTTTCAGATCAGCCTGAACAAAAGAGTGAGACACTACCTCAAATACACAAACAAGATTAAAACCAGACAAAATTACCTGGCACCACATGAGGATGAATGGCTAAATTTTTGTACCTGTAAAGGATAGTGGCAGACTTGTTTCTCACTGAGACCTTGCACTTGCCATTACACAGTGAGGCAGCATCTACTCTGCCCTTTGAGAGCTTACCTGCACTCATAGCTCTGACATATTCCTGTCCATTTGATTTTCTGATTCTTATTGCCTCACTCTCCACAGTCCAGGGCCCTTTGTTTTGTTCCAACTTAGACATAGCATTCAGATTTGGAAGTGTGACTCCTGTTTATAAAAAGATAGTAAACATCAGGTACTGAGGATTTTAGAGAAATTCCATACTGTGCTAATGTGAGGAGAGAACATTACATATAAATCTAGAAAACTACTTCACAGAATCATCACTGAATACCTCCTTCTGCAAGATTAATGGACAGATAAGTAGTTATCTACCAAGAACTACTGAATCAAAAGCTCAGGGAAAGAAAGCAAGGATTGAGATACTTTAAACACATGCCTAGGTGCCATAAGTCATGCATGGTGGCAAATGCTTATAACTCCAGTACTAGGGAGTGTGAGGCTAATCAGACTGTAAATTTAAGGTTACTAGACTATACAACTCAAAGAAAGTAAATAAATAAGAAAAAAAAGAACAACAAAATTTTACAATAAGGGCCTGGGACATAGCCCAGTGGTAGAATGCTTGCCTGTGTAGAAGTCTTGGGTTCTATTCAAGAAAGAAGGGAAGAGAGGAAAGGAGAAAGGTAGAAAAGTAAAATGGCTCCCCAAAGGCACAGAAGGAAAATGAAAATTTACAAAGGAAGCCATCCTTACCCAGGGAGACCAGGTTGCTGTAATTCTCCAACATGACATCCCTGTGCAAAGCCCTCTGTGCATGGTCTAGGCATTCCCATTCCTCTTGCGAGAACTCTATGGCCACATCACTGAATGACAACTGTCCCTAAAAGGGAACAAACACATTTTACCATGTGGACATTTAGAATCTTTACAATGAGGTGAGACAAGGGGAAAACCAAAACCAAAAAGATAAACTAATTTAAAGAGAAAAAACACTTCCGTGTTGTAACATTACAAAATACACGTCTTTGTTTAGTTCTCAGATGTGTAATTCACTTGTCTTCTCTGGATTGATAAGAACGGATTTATCTCCTATGATGATGTTGACAGTTGAAATAAGTTTTGAGGATCCTATGTGGAAGGTTGCTGGGAACCAAGATGGCCAAGGCAGGAATGGGTCTGAACTTTAGGCTTTACTCCCGATTTTCTAGGGAAAGTAGAGGGGCTGAAGTCTTAAGTGAACAGCAATGATCAATGGTATTAAGTAATCATATTAAGTAATCAATATTAAGTAATCAATATTAAGTAATCAATGGAACCTCCATAAATCCTCAAAGCACAGAGTTTAAAGTTCTTTCCTTGCATTCCGCCATAGTCCAAAGTCCTACAGAGTGGCTTACCCAAGAACGGTGTAAAAGCTACAGTCTATCTCCTGTAACTCACATTTTGTGTCTTCTTTGTCTAACCATTCATCTACAGTCTTTGGAATGTCCTTCATAATAAATGGTGAAAGGTTAGGGTTTTGCTGAATACTGTGAGTTGCCTTAGAAAATGAAACATAAAACTGAAGAGAGAGAGAGCAGTCTACGGAACTGATGCTTCTAGCTGTCTAGTGTCAGAATGCAACAGAATTAGCTGACACTGGGCTGGGGTACACTGGAGAATTACTTGCCTGGGATGTGGGGAAAACCTCATATGTGGACTAGCCCAAGCTTTGTGTTGGATGACAGCATAGAGGGAGAAACAGACCTTGCTTTTCCTATGTTCCCAAATTAAGATGTAACAGAGCACTATAGCTTCTCTCTAAAATTATTTTCCTTTTCTGTGAGATATTATGGTATGTCACAGTGCATTTCTCATGTTTGTGAATAATAGAACTAGCAAACAAATGAAAGCCAACCAGGTGTGCCCCTTGCATTTACCTCCTTTCCCATACACTCACTCTGTTTAGCCAGGAATTTTTCTATGCCCTTTTGCCCAACCCTAATAACTATCACTTATTTCTCATCCCATTAAAGGAAAAAAGAAAAACCCAGAGGCTCATCTCAATTGTACTGGTAGATAAGATGACTGACACACCCTGTTCAGTTTCTAGCTGAGCTATTACATGGGCAGTGTCTTCAGAGATAAAGTCATGAGGCTTTAAGAAAAACAAAACAAAACAAAAACAGGTGAGTGGCTTGCTCACCAGTTTAGCTGTTACTCCCTCGACTTGGTTCACACAAAAAGGTTAACTACACCCATAAAAACACATGCAATAAATAAACTCACACCAGGAAAATCTAAAGAAGGGAAAGACACACACCCAAAATTAATCAAAAGAGACAGACAAGGACATTTCATACCCATCAAAGGAAAATGCAGCAAAATGACATTTCTTCACATCTAAGCCAACAACAATAACAAAATAAAAGGAACTAACAATCATTGGTAATTATCTTCAATTTTAATAATTGTAATTCACTAAAAAAAGACAGAATAAGATAATTGGTATAAAAACAAAATCCATCCTTCTTCTGCATATAAAAAACATACTTCAACATAAACATTACCCCAGAATAAAGTGTGAGAAAAGATTTTGCAAGCAAATAGGGCCAGGAAACAAGCTGCTGTAGCTATTCAACTATCTAAAAATATAAACCTCAAGTCAAAATTAACCAAAAAACACAGAGAAGAACATTTCATTCTCATCAATGGAAAAAATGCAGCAAAATGACATTTCTTCACATCTGTGCCCTAGACACTAGGGCAACTAAATTTGTAAAAGAAACTGCCCCACCTGAGGATCCATCCCATAAATAACCACCAAACCAGACACTATTGCAGATGCCAACAAGAGCTTGCTGACAGGAGCCTGATATAGCTGTCTCTTGAGAGGCTCTGCCAGTGCCTGACTAATACAGAAGTGGATGTTCATAGTCATCCATTAGATGGAGCACTGGCTGGCCAATGAAGGAGCTAGAGAAAGTACACAAGGGGCTGAAGGGGTTTGCAGCACCATAGGAGGAACAACAATATGAACTGACCTGTACCCCTAGAGCTCCCTAGGACTATACCACCAATCAAAGAAAACACATGGAGGGACTCATGGCTCTAGCTGCATATGCAGCAGAGGATGGCCTAGTCATCAATGGGAAGAGAGACCCTTGGTCCTGTGAAGGTTCAATGTCCCAGTGTAGGGGAATGCCTGGGCCAGGAAGGAGGAGTGGATGGGTTAGGGAACAGGGGGGTTGGGGAGGGGAAACTAGGAAAGGGAATAACATTTGAAATGGAAATAAAGAAAATATCTAATTAAAAAAAAAAAGAAACCTTGCTAAAACATAAATCACACATTGAACCTCAGATATCAATAATGGGAGACTTCAGAATCTGACTCAACAATGGATAGGTAATCCAGAAAAATGGAGCTAGCAGACATTATAAATTTAATGGACCATATATATATATATATATATATATATATATATATATATATATATACAGAAAATTTCACCAAAATACAAAAGAATATAGCTTCTCAGCAACTCATGGAGTATTCTCAAAAACTGACCACATACTGGGTCACAAAGCAATCCTGGCCCAACTAAGTAAAACGAAAACAACCTCTTCTATCTTCCTCAACCACTGTAGAGTAAAGCTGCATTTAAACAACAGAAACAACAGAAAGCCTACAACTCATGAACACTGAACAACTCCCTACTGAACAAATTCAGTGTCAGGAGAAATAACGACAGTACAGACTTCCTAGAATTCAATGAAAATGAATGAACAACACACTAAAGCCTTTTTTACAGAAAGAAGTGGTGATAAGTGTTAAGTTCACAGCACTATATACCTTCATTAAGAAAGTAGAAAGACTGGATGGTTTTAGCTCCCTTGTCAAAAATCAAGTGACCATAGGTGTGTGGATTCATTTCTGGATCTTCAATTCTATTCCATTGATCTACTTGTCTGT
>NC_034610.1:16318371-16335507 GCF_900095145.1 Mus pahari | reverse complement strand
AGGAAGGAAGGAAGGAAGGAAGGAAGGAGAGAGAGAGGATGAAAGGAGGAAAGGAGGAGAGGAAGAGAGGAAGAGAGGAAGAAGAAAGATAGTACACTAGTGACTTATCAGGACACCTAAAAGCTCTAGAATAAAAAGAAGGAGTACATGGCAGGAAATAATCAAACTCAGGACTGAAACGAATAAAATAGAACTAAAGAGAAAAAAGCAAAAGATAAATGAACAGTTGGTTCTTTGATAAAATCAGCAAAATTGACAAACCATGATCCAAACTCACTAAAGGACAGAGATAATATTCAAATTCACAAAACCAGAAACGAAAAGCAGGGTATAACAATACTAAGGAAATGCAGTGAATAATTAGATCATAGTGAAAAACCTGTACTCCACAAAATTGGAAAATCTAAAATCAATGGACTATTTTCTCAATAGATACTACATTTAAAACTTAAACCCAAACAAACAATTTAAATAGAGGTATAAACACTAAGCAAACAGAAGCAGTCCTTAAAAGTCTCCCAACCAAGAAAAGCACAGGGTCAGAGAATTTCAGGTCAAAATTTAAATCAGACATTCAAAGAAGACCTAATAACAATAGTCCTCAAATTATTCCACAAAACAGAAAATAAAACATTACCAAATTCATGCTATAATGCCAAGATCAATTTGATACACAAACCAAAAAAGTATTCAACAAAGTAAAAGAATTAACAACCAAAGTCCCTCATAAACACTGATGCAAAAATACACAATAAAATACTCGCAAATTAAGTCCAAGAATGCATCAAAAACCATGATCCACTGTGATCAAGTAGACTTCATCCCATCAGTGTATAACAGTTCAACATATGAAAATCTGTCAATGTCATCCTCCATATAAACAAATAAAGAAAACAAGCAAACAGACAAACAAGCAACAACAACAAAAACACACGGTCATCTCATTATATGGTTAAAAAAATCCTTTGACAAAATCCAACTCCCCTTTATAACAAAAGACTTGGAGAGATCAGGGATCCAAGGGACATATGTGAACATAATGGGGGCAGTATACAGAACATCTATAGCCAACTTCAAATTAACTGGAGAGATACTCAGAGCAATTTCACTAAAATCAGGTACACAAGCCAGCCCTCTATCTCTCTATCTATTCAATATAGTACTTAAAGTTCTAACTGAAGCAATAAGACAACTAAAGGAGATAAAGTATAGATAAAATGGAACAGAAGTCACAGTATTGTTATTTGCAGAAGATATGATAGTATACATAAGCTACCCCGCAAATTCTACCCAAGAACTCCTACAGCTGAGAAAGTCCTTCAGCAAAGTGGCTCCATACAAGATTAACTCAAAATAATAATTAATAATAATAATAATAATAATGATAAGTAGCCCTCCTATATACAAATAAAAAACTGAGAAAAATATCATGTGGAAAAAAAAAACCTTCAAAATAGCCACAAGTAATATAAAATATCTTGGAGTAATTCTAACTAAGCAAACAAAAGACCTGAATGATGAAAACTTCAATTCTTTGGAGAATAAAATAGAAGAAGATATCAGAAGATTGAACAATCTTTCATGTTATAGATCTTTAGCAATCTAGTGGTGTTATGTGAGCACCTACTTATCAGAACTCACATTCTACCACAAGATGAGTTCATAATGATGAAAAGCCTCACTCACTGAAGACTGTGGAAGAGCGATGTATATTCAATTATAGAATATATCTACAGACTGTGAAGAGATGGGGATAGTAACTCACAAACCTCTTGAAATTGAGGCAAAAGCTTTTACTATGAAGTCAAGGACAGCCTGAACTATACAGGGGTCCATGGGACAGAGTTAAAGGCCGTCATCAAGGAAATAAGGAAGCTAGTCTTCTTTTCTCTAAAAGAAAAACAGGCAAAATAAATTTTTTTTAAAAAAAATTTTTAATAAAATTTTTAAATTTTCAATAAAATTTTAAAAAAAATTGCATGCCCGCTTGCCAGAACTGCAGCTATGGTTTACTGCTATGTGAGAAACTGGAAGTCTAGGTAACAGGAAATGAGTTTCACTGCCTAGGACTCAGGACCGCTTCCAGATTTATGCTGGAAGAGTCATGTCAGAACACACACTCAAATTTTTATTTCTTCTTCTTCTTCTTTTTTAAATACCATTTCCTGTTGTTTTTAAAGATTTATTTATTTTATGTATTCATCATTTCTCTCTTCAGACACACCAGAAGAGGGCATCAGACCCCATGATATGATCATAGCAGATGGCTATGAGCTACCATGTGGTTGCTGGGAATTGAGCAATCAGTGCTCTTAACCACAGAACCATCTCTCCAGCCCTCAAATTTTTATTCCTGAATATTCAATATTAATCAAATGGAGGGAAATGTTACTGTATTTTTTTTAATTCAAGGACATGTTCACCAATAACTGAAAAATATAACTGCTTTTACCCCAAATGCCAGCTTCACAGGCATCCCATGGGAAGAGCAGGGTCTGCAGGATGAGTTGATTACAGAAGCCCCTACTGTTGAGCACACAGGCTAATTCCTATTGACAGCTCAGGAAGTAAAGTGCTTGCCTGGAAAGCATGAGGACTGAAGTTTTCATCCCCAGCATAAGGTAAAAGCTGAGTGCATCTCATTATGTAAACTCAGTGCTACATGGATGGATACAGACAGATCCATGGAGCTTAACCAATTAATGAACTCCAGATTCCATGAGAGATACTGTATCAAAATAAAAGTGGTAAGCCACTAAGGAAAATGCTAGTTTTGATCCCTGTCCTCCAAATACATGTAGTACAGACTCGCATAAACATGTACATACTTTACATGTACACAGAGCTGAAATCCTCATGTGCATCACCATATCAGCACTCAGGAAGACAGCCTGAGTTCAACAGGAAGACAGTCTCTCTAAAAATAAGGACAAAACAAAACCGAACCTAAGTAACCAAACAAGCAAAATACTCTGCTATGCTTGCTGAAGGGAACATAGCATAACTGTCTTCTGAGAGGCTTCACCCAGCAGTGGATGGAAACAGAGGCAGACCCACAGCCGAACATCAGATGCAGCTCGCAGAGTCTTGGGAAAGAGTGGGAGATAGAACTGAGTGAGCCCAAGGAGACAAGGTCATTACAAGGAGACCTACAAAGACATCTAACCTGGGCCCACAGGGACTCAAAGAGACTGAATCACCAACCAAAGAGCATACAGGGGCTGGACCTAGGCCCCCTACACATTTGTAGCAGATGTACAGCTTAGTCTTTGTTTGGGTCCCCTAACAATTGGAGCAGGGGCTGTCTCTGACTCTATTGCCTGCCATCAGATTCCCTTCCCAGAGCTGGACTGCCTGTTTGGGCCTTAATGGGAGAGAATTCACTTAGTTCTGCTGAAACTTGATGTCCCAGGCCTGAGTGGTACCCAAGTGTGGGAAGAATCCATTCTTTGAGAAGGGGAGGTGATAATGAGGAAAGGGGATTTGTAAGGGTGGAACAGGGCAGGGGAACCTGGGATCAGGATATAACCTGAATAAATAAATGAAAATAAATAAATAAAAATAAATAAATAAATAAATAAATAAATAAATAAATAAATAAATAGGAGAAATAAACATACAAAAGACCCCAAAACTATAATATCTTGATGATAGAACACAACACCCTTTATCCCCCATTCCATTTTCTGGTTGAGATGTTCTCTTGGAAATACTGACCATTAACTTTACTATCCGTGATGTACTGAATTAGGCAGAATATGATTTCCCATGAAGGTCTCCTTTCCCTCCATAACTCAAAAGGGATCTGTGCTCATTAGCATATGACTTCCATATGTAGTCTTTTTAACCTACATCTAAAGTACTAACAGTTCACTTGGACATGATCCTAGACAAACCTTCCTGCCCAACAACAGCATAGTGGCTGCTCCTTGGACACACTCAAGGGAAGCTTCTCCCATGTTCTATATGACAGGATCATTGCTTCATAAAATTTCAGTGGCTAAAGGAAAATATGAGCAAGAGCAAGTGAACAAGTCTAGTCTATACCCAGTGAAGGTCAGCAGTTTCCATGCCTAACACTTCAGAGAGCAGAGAATCAATGGGGAAGGGGCGTACTTACTGTACCTGAGTGACAGCCATCCCTGGCTTTTTTTATTTCCTCTTTCTTCTCCTCCTCCCAGGTTCTTCCTTGTGCAACATTAGTGTTTAGAAGTCAATCCTGAATACCAAAAGCATACAATTAAGTATATCACATGCTTGCAAGGTGATATAACAAAAAGTCTTATTCTGGGAATGAATGAATAAATAATAAAGCCTGGGTATTGTGGGATATACATACAATCACATCACTCAAAGCAGAGGATTGTCACCCGAAAGCCTGGATTTTCAGGCCATGTGGAACTAACGGAACCGTCTCTCAGAATGGTAAAAATAAAATATCCAGGATAAATTCAATCACTTACCATCCCCTTTTGAGACAAGAATTTACTATATAGCCTGGGCAGGCCTTGAATGCATGATCCTGCTGCCTCAGTCTCCTGTGAGCTGGGATTACAGGTGCATGGGAACCAGCCCAGCAAGACACCCACTTCGTATGTCCAGAGCCACAGCCACAGGAAGGACCTCATTCACCATGTAGAAATAAGGGCACCTGTAGCCCACTATATCAAGACGATATAGCAACAACAAACTACTGCAGGAGGGACAACAGGAGACTTGGCACTTTTCTCTAGAACTTGGTCCCTTCTCAGAAAGATCAGGAATACAAGGAGTGTCACTGCACACACTCAGAATGCACACGTGTATACATACAAACACATATAACCAAACAGACAAAATCAATAGAAGCAGAACATTCAGCTAACACTTCAGAAGTGGACAGCTTCCCTACATGACATGTTGAAATTTACAGGAGATTCTTCTGAAATGGCCACCTGTTCCCGTTGTCTTGTTTCTCGTAATGAACAAACCTAACCAAAGTATTTCCCTGAGAATCTGGAGCTGAGATTAACAGCACTTGTGATAGCAGGTTCTATTCAGGACATGGGATTTGGAAGTGAAAGGGGACAGTAGTGAGAAACAGTGGCATTTGAAGTGAGCAAGAAAGGAGTTAAATATGCAGCTAGAGCCATGAGTCCCACCATGTGTGGAGGAGAGCCCCTTGGTCCTGGGAAGGTTCTATGCCCCAGTATAGGGGAAAGCCAGGGCCAGGAAGTGGGAGTAGGTGGGTTGGGGAGCAAGGGAAGGGGGGAAGGAGATAGGGGATTTTCGGAGGGGAAACTAGGAAAGGGGATAACATTTGAAATGTAAGTAAAGAAAATATCTCATAAAAATGACTATAAAATTAAAAAAAAAAAGATATGCATTAAAGCACTTAAGTTGGTGCCTGACAGAGAGCTAGCTGCCTGAAGGAGAAAAAAAAAAAAATCACACATTTAGTGTGACCGGAGGCAACACATTCTATGCTAAAAGTTAAGTGTTAGGGAGTTAGAAGAATCCCACAGCTCCTCCACACATTACCCCTGACAAAGAAGGGTGACACTGTCTAAAAATCTCACATTAGTCCTGGCTGTAGAAGGTCTGTAAAGCATCAGTAAACATCAACAGTGTTTGTTCATTGAGAAAGTGTCTTAGTCATTTATTTCAGGCTACCGTAAAGTCTCCATTTTTCCTACCCCAGCTTCCTTCCCACATGCTGGCATTATTGATCTGTGCCACCATGCCTAACACAGTATCAGTTAATGCCCATCAGATTCAAGTTTTGCAACTCTCTTCCATACTACTAAAATTTAAACAAAAGTTAAGGTTTTTTTTTCAACAACAGAAGCAAGCTCAGTAATAATAACCTTACTATTCCATCAACTTCTCCTTTATCCAGTCTGCCCCTCCCTCAGTCTGCAATATCTCATTCACAAATTTCTGAAGGGTCTTTCTTAGCTCCAGCATGGTGACCATGACTCTGGTAGGCCTTGCCCTTTTCCTCTCTCTGCCTTGCTAAAAACTCTCAGATTACATCCCTAAAGCTACCCCCAAAGTCTATTCCCTTATTTGGCCAATTCCTCCTCCTGAGGCTTACTATGAAGGCTCAGCTATCAAAGCATTGAAGCCTGGCAACCAAAAGGCACCCTTGGCTCACCTAATTAATATGCCAGCTTAAAATTAAACACCTCGTCCTAACAAGGGGATTCTCATTTTACCTCTATAAGCTGCCATTTGCCTATGGGTCACATCTGTCACCTCTCTATCTAGAAACAGTCATTTGTCCCACTTTGGGACAAATACTCCTAACCCCTCTCTCTTGCCCCTTTTCTGCCCTCTTCTTTGTTCCCTTCCCCTTCTTCTTCCTCTATCTCCTATCTTTGACCTTTATCCGGGCCCTCTGTCCCTCTAAGACAAATAAATCTTTGTGCTGAGAACTTGGTCTTGGAAGTTCTGCCCAGATACTCCTCCTTTCGCTTCCATCTCCTGCTTTTCTTTGTCATACATTCTGGCAGTTTAGCTGTTCTCTCTCCCTCCTCTCCACTCTGGCCAGCATCTCTAGACCCTGCTTTCTTTTTCCCTTCCACCAGGCGCCGGGGCAAGCTGCTCCTCTGTCACCCGCAGCACTCTCTAGTACCGCATCACCTGGCACTGCCCACCCAAATGATAGTCATGTCTCCTCCCCCACCGCTAAAGCTTCTGAATCTGTGTCCCCGCTCCATCCTGGCTGCATCCACTCTGGGCACCCCTCCCCTGGCTCCGCTGCCATCTCTCTCCCACGTTCCTACTTCCTCAGTCTCGCAGCTCTCCGCGTCCCCGAGTGGAGCTTTGCACACCAGATGGGGATTCCAGGGCAGAGAACCGGATTCTGAGTGCCAGCAACCGGTCTAAAGAATCTGGGAAAACTCACCCAGCTACAAGATTTAGGCCGAGCAAAACCGCTTCCGGGTCGCTGCGCAGGAGTGCATTCAGCATTTGCGGTCAGCTCCGGGGTAAAATAAGGCGGGACCAGAGAACAAGTGATTGACGCTAACAAGGGGCGGTACCTAGAAAGCTGGACTGAGAAGGAATTTTTAGGTGATGCTGGCCACTGCGTGCTCCTGGGGCGCGGAATACGAAACGGTTGCTTGGAGGGGGACAGTATCTAGAGAAATGTTTATGGGCTAGAGAGGACCTGAATGCTGAGAATGGAGTCGTGAGGGCTTAGAACTGATTCGGAAAACAGCGGGGATTGGGGAAGGGGACAATGACCAAATAATGGACTAGAAGGGAGGGTGGGGATGCACTGGAGGGTAGGATAGTGCTCAAGTAAAAGTGGGCGTGGGTCTGGCTCTACAACGGGATTCAGAGTAGCTTGTGTTCTTGGTGCACAGTTCTCAGTACCTGCTTACTCGCCCACAGGTTCCTAGCTCTAAGGAGTAGGGCTCCTGAGCAGTATCAGTCAGTAACCATGCATGGGTAGGAGAGTCAGGGACGATGGTGAATATAAGCAAGCATAGATTTTATGTTTAATCCGAAGAGTTTTATATATATGAAAACAATTACCTATTTTAAGGGTTATATTTTCTGTTATGAAAGAGAATTGCATTCACAAAGGTCATGAACGGTTGGCATTGAAGATCGATTTTTTTTTTAAGTGTCAACTTTCCTCTTTGTAATAAAAATAACAGTTTAAAAATATTTTAAGTGCTTTTTGGCTTGAAAGTTTGAAACAGCATATAAGCCATTTTTGGCATTCTCATTGAAAGTTCTTACTGTATCCACTTTAAATAGCAACAAACTCTTGCATTCAAATAGAGATGTCCTAAAGGATGTTTGTGACAGCAGTCTTCAGATGTACGTGTCAAAGGTCAGCGGGAATGATATGAGGAATGTCTAATGAAAAATATTTCTTCTCATTTCCACCATGTAGCATATCTACAGTTCATCAAAAATTTCCAAAGGAAGTACACATAGAATTTAACAAATTATCACCAATATAGAATAATGAGATGCACTGAGCTTCCCTGGTACTTCACCATTGCAAAGTACTTTCAGATACATACTTTTAAATATATAATGAATAGTAATCATTTCACCCTACACTACTGTCTCATGAACCCTACTACTTCCTGCTGACCATTTTAATATATGCATTATGTTAGTAGAAAGTCATTTGCTATTCATCCTATTGAAAGCAGTTGTGCAGTGCCTCGACATCCTCTCTGATATCAAAATAAAGCAGATTTATCTCAAATGTCCTTCAAAACGCCACGTCCTTGTGCAGGCTGCCCCCTCTGAAGCAGAGGTTATAAAAAGGAGAATAAGAAACAATCAAAGAAATTTAAAATATAGTATTGCTCTTGAGAACCACTAGAAGGTGATCCATTTCCACGAGGATACTGTTATCTCGTGAATATGTGCCTAGGGTACTGTACTGGCTGGTCTTGTGTGTCAACTTGGCACAAACTGGAGTTATCACAGAGAAAGGAACCTCCCTTGAGGAAATGCCCCCATGAGATCCAGCTGTAAGGCATTTTCTCAATTAGTGAACAAGAGAGGGAGGGCCTATTCTGAGTGGTGCCATTCTTGGACTGGTAGTCTTGGGTTCTATAAGAAAGCAAGATGAACAATCCAGGAGATGTGAGCCAGTAAGTAACATCCCTCCATGGCCTCTGCATCAGCTCCTTCTTCCTGACCTGCATGAGTTCCAGTCCTAACTTCCTTTGGTGATGAACAGCAATGCNGAAGTGTAAGCTGAATAAACCCCTTCCTCCCCAACTTACTTCTTGGTCATGATGTTTTGTGCAGGAATAGAAGCCCTGACTAAGACAGGTAGTCAGAACCAGAAGCTGGGAGCTCATCCATGGAGCTAAGGCTGTGCTCGACTTGCAACCTACTCACTTGGGAAGGGCTTCTACAGTCCCTTTTTGCTACATGCTATAAGCACCTGTTTTGATATTACTTTTGTATATTTTCTCCAATATAGTACTTTATATCTACCTGCTCCTTCTTTCAGTTTGTTGTGTGTTGCCCAAACATAAGCTCACAAGCACAAGCATGTTTACTATGAAAAGCATGGATTCCATACTGTAGAGCAGAGCAGGTCTTAAACTCAATGAGGACATGGCAGGCTTTTCCCCAGAAAGGGATGCAATTTTTCACAGTGGGTGCATCTTGATTGGTAGATCAGTATTCTACCTTTCAGAGTTCTCAGCTAGATATGATTTTATCCCCCCAAAAGTCTGCAGAACACCTTTTGTCATATGCAAGCTACCCAGAAGTGAGAGATACCATCTCCATTACAGTTGTGTCTGGCAGCAAAAGCATGAGGGGCCTTTCATGAATAACATCTTTCCATATAAATGCGGTGGACAGCAAAGAGCTATGAATATATATATATATATATATATATATATATATATATATATATATGCCTCCTGAGAGGCTCTGGCAGAGCATGACAAATGCAGAGGCAGATGCTAGCAGCCAACCACTGAACTGACCATAGGGTTCCCAATGAAGGAGTTAGAGAAAGGCATGAAGGAGCTGAAGGGGTTTGCAATTCATAGGAAGAACAACAATATCAACCAAACAGACACCCACCAGAACCTCCAGGGGCTAAACCACTAACAAAAAAGTACACATGGAGGGATCCATGGCTCCAGCTGCATTTGTGGCAGAGAGGATGGCCTTTCCAGACATCAGTGGGAGGAGAGGCCCTTAGTCCTGTGAAGGCTCAATGCCCCAGTGTAGGGAAATCCCAGAATGGGAAGTTGGGACTGTGTAGGTTGGTGGGGAAACACTTTCATAGAAGCAGGGGGAGGGGAAACATTTGAAATATAAATAAAGAAAATATTCAACAAAGTAAAAGATTTATGCTGTGGTCATTGAGCCACTTGGACTTGAATTTTGCAGCATGATAAATATGTATATATTTTCATTATTCTACATGTAGACATCCAGATAGACCAGATCATTTGTTCCAGTAGCTTTCTTTTTTCTATTGTATGGTTTTGGCTTCTTTCATAGCATCTAAATATCTAGGATTAGGAAGATTACAGTCTTTTGTGATGATATTTGGGTTTTTGTTTGTTTGTTTTCATTTTTTGTTTCTTATTGGTGCTTTTTTTCTTGTGTTTCTCTGGATTTTACAGAACACGATGGATGTGTGTTCCTTGGGCGGGGGGAAGATTATGGTGTAGACACCAACATTTCTGGTAAAAATGTGTTTCTGGGCATTAGAACTTGACAGTAAGGAATGGAAACAGGCCAGGTGTCTGGATATGTTCAAATGAAGGACAGCAAAGTGTTCTACCTGGATTTTCTCATTTAGTCTCCTTGGAATGAGGGTAGAAAAGGAATATAGATCTTATCTAGCACTGGAAATAAAACTGCCACTTTGGATATGGAGGAACAGAAGGTGAGATAAATATCTGTATTCAACTTACCATTTTCTCTAGGATGAGTGGCCTTTTGGATAGAAGGGAGTGCCTTCTGGATTAGAGGTAAGAGATAAGGCAATGTGTGGGGGTGGAGCAAGGAGTGTTAGGTTGTAAGATTTGTGGTATCCTTGGGATTTAGAAGAGAGATGCAGGGAAAGCTGCAGCTGATGGTCACTTGCAGAGCTGGAGGTGAGTCTGGAGGAACAAGTGAAATGTGAAGATCTACAGATAGCATACATCATTTCATGGCAAAATGGCCTGTTTATCCTCTTAGGTTCATTTTAGAACATGCATGTCCACTGGTAAATTGTATTGACGAGTGTACAGCTAGAACCTTATTAGGTGACATGAACTACATACATTTTGGAACAGATACAAGCCAATTCTTTTTGTGCAAAGTGTATTATATATTCTTATATAATTGAGATGAGTCACACAGGGTTGGAGTTCTTCTCTGGATCTCATAGATACTTAATAATCTATGTGTAATATGTGCACAATCTCTAACTCTGTGATTAGCTGCTCTGGCTGATCCAAGATATGCATATGTATGGACACAACAGGAGAAATCTTTCATAGGAAGATAGGAAATTTTATCTTTACTGATTTCAAGGAGATTTCCAGTGATCTAGGGTGTTCATAGAACATGATATTAATGCTTTGTTTCTCACAATTATGATGTCTTTCTTCAGTAATACACAGTTCGATGGGAGTCATTATAGCATTTTCATATAATGTAATAATGTGCTTGGCTGGTTACCAATTCATTAGCACCCTTATTTTTAGGTTAAATGTAACTAATTACTCTCCTCACTCTAAGTAGTCATTCTTTCTTCATGTGAGATGTGTATATTCTATAGATGAGAGAAAATTTGGTATTTTTCTATTTTACTTTTCTTACCATAATCTGATTATTTCCCCAATATAGATATTAGAATTGTTCAACCATGAAAAAATTCTTTCCTGCTTTCTTCATGTGCACTTAAATACACACACACACACACAGAGAGAGAGAGAGAGAGAGAGAGAGAGAGAGAGAGAGAGAGAGAGAGAGAACATCTTAACACAAACATCTGGGAACATCTTTAAGAAAGGCAACAAAGAAATATTTGAAATTCTAAGAATGTGTTTTATGAGTCTATCATACAGTATGCACACATGAATTAAAATCATAAAGTTTTAGTTGATACTTTCTTTATTCGTCCATTGGGAGATAAGTTCCCTGCTCCTGTATTGTGAATATATTCTGAATATTCCTTTGCTTAACATGCATGAGCAAGTGTCTCTGCCATGTTGACTTAAGAATGTTCCAAAAGAGGCATACATGGATCATATGACATTTATACTTTCAGTGATTCAAGCACTCATAATATAATTACCGTGCTAATTACATTAGTTTACATTCATACAAGAAATATTTATGGGATCACTTTTCATACTCTACTTTTTTATTATCATTAGTTAATCTGTTTTTTACAAGTCAGTCATTATCCCCCTCCCCATCAACTCTCCAACATTTCCTCAACCCATTCCCCCATCTCCAAGAGGATGTCCCCACACCCCAACCCACCTTACCAGACCCCACCACTTCATGGAGCCTCAAGTCTCTCCAGGGTTAGGTGCTTCTTCTCTCACTAAGTCCTCTGCTGTATATGAGTCAGGGACCTTATCTCAGCTAGCATATGCTACCTGGTTGATGACTTAGTGTCTGAGAGATTTCAGGGTTCAGGTTAGTTGGTAGTGCTGGTCTTCCTATGGGGTCACCCTCCTCATCAATTTCTTTCAGCCCTTCCCTAATTCAGCTACAGGGGTTCCTAACTTCTGTCCTTTGGTTGGGTGTAAGTATCTGCATCTGACACTTTCAGCTGCTTGTTGGGCCTCTTAGCCACCATTCTAGGCTCCTACCTGTAAGCACACTATAGAATCTAAATAGTGTCAGGCCTTGGAGCCTTCCCTTGAGATGGATTCCAATTTAGGCCAATCCCTGAAGTTCCTTTCCCTTGGTCTCTTCTCCCTTTTTGTCCCGGCAGTTCTTTTAAACAGGGACAATTCTGGGTAAGAGTTTTTGACTGATGAATGGCAACCCATCCCTCCACTTGATGCCCTGTCTTTCTACTGGAGTTGGACTCTACAAGTTCGCTTCCCCCACTGTTGGACATTTCAGCTAAGATCTCTGCTTTTGGGTCCTGAGCAACTATCAACTCTCAGGTCTCTGGTAAATTTTAGAGGGTTCCTCCTACCTCCTACCTCCTGAGGTTGCCTGTTTCCATTCCTTCGGCTGGCCCTCAGGGCTTCACACATGTTCCACCCAATACTCGATCATGTTCCCCTCCCTGTCCCCTCTCCCACCAAATTTCCACCCTCACTCTGCTCCCCGTGACTGCTTTCTTCTCCCTCCCAAGAGGGATTGAGGCATCTTCACTTGGGTCCTTAGGCTTGTTAACCTTCTTCAGTCCTGTGGGTTGTATGCTGGTTATTCTGAACATTTTTGGCTAATATCCACTTATTAGTGAGTACATACCATGCATGTCCTTTTGACTTTGAGTTACCTCACTCAGGATGATATTTTCTAGTTCCATCTATTTGCCTGCAAAACTTACGATGTCCTTGTTCATAATAGCTGAGTAGTATTCCATTGTGTAAATGAGCCAAATTTTCTGCATCCAATATTCTATTATGAGATTTATGGGTTGTTTCCAGCTTCTGGCTATAACAAAAAATGCCTCTATTAACATAGTGGAACATGTGCCACTGTGGCATGATGGGGCAAATTTTGAGTATATACCTTTGAGTGGTATATCTGGGTCTTCCTGTAGATCTATTTTCAATTTTCTGAGGAACCTCCAAATTGATTTCCACAGTGGTTGTAACAACTTTTGAGCTTACCAGCAATGGAGGAGTGTTTCTCTTTCTCCACTTTCTTGCCAATATGTGCTGTCCCCTGAGTTTTTGATGTTAGCCATTCTAATTGGTATAAGATGGAATGTCAGGGTTGTTTTGACTTGCATTTCCCTAATGACTAAGGATTTTGAACATTACTTTAAGTGCTTCTCTGCCATTTGAGATTCTTGTGTTGAGAATTCACTATTTAGCTATGTACCCCATTTTTTTGATTGGGTTGTTTGATTTTTTTTGGAGGTTAACTTCTTGAATTCCTCATATATTTTGTATATTAGCCCTCTATTGGATGTGGGGTTAGTAAAGATTTTTTTTTCTCCATCTGTAAGTTGTCCATTTGCATATTGACTATGTCCTTTGCTCTACAGAAACTTTTCAGTTTCATGAGGTCTCATTTATCAATTCTTTATCTTAGAGTCTTGAGCCATATGGAGTTCTGCCATATTTAATCAAAATGAAGAACTTTGGAACCCAGCCCCATCTGATGCCTCTACAGTACAACTTCTACTCCTAAGACCCTGTTTTCATAAGGTAGATGAGACGGAAAGATTGTAAGAGCCTGAGGATCAGGGAGTTTGCTCTGAGGTTGCATCTCCTAGGAATGTCTTTGTTATCCTTAATTATACTTAAAGTCTCACAAATCTGACTGCTTAAACAGTTGCTGAACAAGGATAACAACAATAGACATTTAGTGTGAGTGGAGAAATCTCCTGAGATTTCAGTCATTCAAAAAGAACTACACAGAATTAGGAAATGTTGACAGAAAAAGAAAATATCTTTCTTGGGGCAGTGCAAAGTAAATAATTATCAAAGGAAAAATTGCCACTACTGAAAACATATGAAAAGTAACATAAAAAGTGAGTAGGTTCTATTTATATATAGTTTAGGAATATATATGTATATAAGTATATTCATTTATATATGAATTATAGTATATATGAATATATGAAATATAAATTATTTATCACATAATAATTACATATACATATAATTTCTAAATTAAATGCACACACACATATATATATGTATATATGTAACAAAAATTAATTTAGAAGGGTCATGATCTTATAAAAGGAGGGAAGCCTTTTATACTTTAGTGGGAACAAAGTGAAGAGAAAAAATGTAATTTTATTATAAGCTCAATAATAACAATATTTTTATTAATTGGCATTAAAAAGTTAATATATTTTCTCTTGTTCTGAATGTCGATTTTATGCTTTTTTAATTAAGTAGTTAAGCATATTCTGAAATTCACAGTCATTCTATTCTTAAAGAATTGTCTTCAAATAAGTACCACAGACTAAGTGAATGACCATAAATGCATGGAGATATTTCTTCTTACACTCAGGTTTAATATAGTAGTAAACATTGAGAATAAATTTTTCTTAATAGAAGCATTTTTGTTTTAGAAACATTTTGAGAATAATTGAATATTTTACTATATGAAAAATTTGGTTAACTTTCTACTAATATCCTAGTGCTTTCTACCAGGAACTTCTATAAAGAAAGTTCTTCAGTTTACCCTTGACATTTTTTATTATTCACTTTACATCCTGACTACAGCTCCCCTCCCCCTTCTCTTCCCAGTCTCACTATTACAAATGCCTCACCCCATTGGTTATACCTTTTGTTCTCAATGAAGGGGAGCCTAGCTTGTGTATCAGTCCACACTGGAGCATCTAGTCCCAGTAGGACTAGGCACATCCTCTCCCACTGAGGCTGAACCAGGCATTCCAGGTAAGGGGAAACACTGATGGAGACAGCCACTGCTCCACTTGTTAGGGGTCTCACATGAAGACCAAACTGCACATTTGTAAAAAACGTATAAGGGATGGAGGTCCAGTTCCTCATTCTCCCTGGTTAGAGGCCAAGGTTCTGTGAACCCCTGTGATTTCAGCTTACTTGGTTCTGTGGTTCTTTGTGTGGTGTCCTTGACCCCTCCAATTTCTCTCTTCTATCCCCAACTCTTCCACAAGTCTCTCTAGTCTGAAATTCTCTTTCTTTGTTGAGTCTTTGATTTAGGTATCAATATGGCTATGGTCTCATAAAATGAGTTTGGTAGTGTTCCTTCTGTTTCCATTTTCTGGAATAATTTGAGTAATATGGGTATTAACTCTTCTTTGAAAGTCTGGTAGAATTCTGCACTAAAATCTCCTTGTCCTGGATTGTTTCTATCTGATCTTTAACTGTAGTAAATGGTATCTCCTTAGGAAATCAATGACTTAATTAAGTTTTCCAATTTTATATTGTACAGCTTTTGAAGTAAGACATAATGATTCTTTGTATTTCTTTTTTGTCTGCTGTTGCATCTTCATCTTTCTTTCTTTCTTTCTTTCTTTCTTTCTTTCCTTCTTTCTTTTTCTTTTTTTAATTTGGATACTGTCTCTAAGTGTTTTAGTTAGTTTGGCTAAGAGTTTGTTATTATGCTCATCTTCTCAAAGCAACAACTCCTGTTTTCATAAATTCTTTTTAATTTTTCCTTTTTTTCTAATCAGCCCCAAGTTTAATTGTTTCAAACAATCTTCTACTCTTGGGTGGGCTTGGGTTTTATTTATTTTTTCTCAAGTTTTCCCATGTACCATCAAATTGCTGGTATGAAAAACATCTAATTTCTTTATGGAGGCATTTGGTACTATGAACTTGCCGCGTAACACTGCTTTCATTATGTCCTATGCATTTGGGTATGCTGTGCCTTCATTTTCATTGAATTTGAGAACATCTTTAACTTTTTCTTTACTTATTTCTTGAGTCAGAGATCATTGAGTAGAGTTGTTCTCTTTCCATGACTATGTAGGTTTTCTCATGTTTCTGTCATTGAAGGCAGGCTTTAATCCATGGTCATCAGATAAGATACAAGGCATTATTTAAATTTGCTTATATGTGTTTCATTTTGTCAAATTTGGAGAAGGTTCCATGAGCTGTCTGGAAATGTGTTTTTGTGAGTGCTTCTTGTTTTGTTTTGCTGGTGTTGAATTACTTGATTTCCTGTGTTTTCTTGGTTGCCAAGATCCTTTATAGGTGGGTTTTTCCTTCTTGCTATTTTCTGTATGGCAGAATTTTGAACAGATATTGTTTAAATTTGATTTTTACTTGAAGTATCTTGTTTTCTCCATCTAGGGGGATTGAGAGTTTTGCTGGGTAGCCTAGGATAGGTTGGTAGGTTATTTTTTAGTGGCTGCAAGGCATCTATCCTGGTTTTTGTTCTTTTTAGCGTCTCCATTGGGAAGTCTGATGTCAGTTAAATAGGACTGTCTTTGTACGTTACCTGGCCTTTTACCCTTGCAGCTTCTAATATTCTTTTTTTTACTGTAGATTTAGTGTTTTGATTAGTATGTGGTGGGAGAATTTTCTTTTATGGTCCCATCTAATTGATACTCTGTAAGCTTCTTATATGTTTATAGGCATGTTCTCAAAAAAAATTAATCCCTAGACATTTTAAAGTATTATTTTGTTACTAACATTCACTTAGGGGATAGCTAAAAGCTACATCTACTCCTTCTTCTAAGGTCTCATAATGAGAGACTCAATTCTACTAAACTTCATTCTATGGAACCAATGCAACTATTGGACTTTCTTACAGTATATTAATAATGATTTCTTAACACAGTTGTGGAAACTTCCACCCCAACTCACTACACCTTGAAAGCCTAAAGCAGCAGGGATTTAAGCTTTTCCTTTGTCCATATAGTTGAGTTCTCCTCTCTGTTCTTCTTCCATAGTCTCACTCTGTCTCAACCTGTGTCTATGTCTGTGTCTGTGTCTGTGTCTGTGTCTGTGTCTGTGTCTGTGTCTGTGCCTCTCTCTCTCTCTCTCTCTCTCTCTCTCTCTCTCTCTC
>NC_034610.1:16310327-16318302 GCF_900095145.1 Mus pahari | reverse complement strand
GTCTCTCTCTCTCTCTCTCTCTCTCTCTCTCTCTCTCTCTCTCTCTCTCTCTCTCTCTCTCTCTCTCTCTGTCACTTCCTTTGTCTCTCTGTTTCACCAATCCCATTTGATATTTTGCAAGAGAATTCAGATAAAATTCCCAAGAAGATAGTTGGAGGCATTGTATCCCTCTTGTTGATGTTGTTCTTTGGCCAACTAGAGAACTATTTATTATTGCCAAGATATTTATGAGACCACAGAATACATAGGGTTATCATGCCATGTGGGTCATTAATAGAATCCTCAATCTTACACAAAGAACTACTGGAAAATCAGTAAAGCTGGGGTCAGAAGAGAGCTCTTTCACAAGAAAAGGCATAAAAATTGTTTGCTCCATGCCAAATGCTTAGTCCTGAAACATGCATACATGTACCATTATATGGACTCCATAGGGTATATGTAGAAATATGTATGCATGTGCAAATACATATATGCATGAAGTAACAATCAATGAAAAAACACCATGAATATGAAGTAGAGGTGGTAATGGTTTTTTGGAGATTTGAAAAATGAAAAGAGGAGGGCGAAATGTTTTAATTAAAATAATTTCTCATTTAATAATTCATCCTGCTTATAGCAAAATTGATCAGATATACATATTAGCTCTCTTTAAAAATCTATTTCACTTCATGTATTAATGACAAACAAAGATGATAAATGGTATTTTCTCATAAAATATCAATTGAACATTGGTTACAGTTATAAAAGCAAATAATAATAAATTATTTTGGACAACTTGAATTTATTCACTAAATACTATTGTGAATTTATAGCATATGGTTTATTTGATTGTTCACTTTCAAAATATCAAAGAGTATATGTCATTGAACTTCCATTCTATATATGATGATGACACCCCCTGAGACAAGAAAGGCATAATGAGATTTGTATACAGAGCATCTCAAATAATCAAGAAATATACTACACATGCATATCTCAATTGTAAAGCTCAGACAGTCCACATTATTTACCCAAGTTTAAAGGTGAGACTTGGTGATCTCTGGAGAACTGAGCAAGAAGCAACCCCTCTGAAATCTACAATATTCTCTTAAGAACTGACAGCTGGAACTTGTAATTCTACTTTGCTAATAGTCACCAGGGAAGGAAACTTCAGAGCATCATCTTTACCTGCTCAACCCTACATGCAATGTCCATTGCTACTGCATGTGAAATAATAATTGCAGGCCTGGGGGAAGGGACGTCACAGAATCATAAATATATATCTGAGACAAAGGGTGCTTCCTTCCATATGGTCTTTCTGGGGCCATCATGCTGAGATCAGCATCCTAAAAAGAGAAAGAGTGAAGAGAGTGTAACAGACTGCAATTTGAGAGCAGAGGAAAAAAGGTAAAATGTGTGAGTGTTGGTAGGTAATCATAGGAGAGATTAGGACATTGGACCTGATGCAGATTATGGCAAGGCCACAGAAGACACACAGAAACTCCTACAGAATGGATCAAAGAGAAATGAAATCTGAGTTGATAGAAACACTGCACTCCAATTCTAATTTATCCATTTCTTTATTGTTAGTGATTTCTGACTTCTGTACTATTGGAAGAGTATTCTGGTGCTTATGGGGGTCACATAACGTTTCTCTAAAAGGAAGCAGAGTTTCTTTAATGAGGAAATTTCACTAGGGCCCCTGATAAAGGAAGTGCTTTATGTTTGGTAACAGTGTTTGGATTTGTGGGAAATTTATAACTATGAGGTTTAGCTTTTTTGAGCTCTTCTACACAGTGGAGATTGTAGGCAATGATGGACTTGGTCATAAGCTCTTAATGGATGATTCATTAGTACATTGTGTCATAGATTGTAAAGTGGTACACTAATTTATGCAAAGTTTTCCACAAAATATTTGGAAATAACTTTCATAAGTAAAATCAGATGTAAAAGTTCTCAAAGCAACAAATTGACAGTAATAATAACTTGTGCTTTCATCTAATAAACATAACAAATATTCAGAACTTCTAGGCTTACAACTATTATAACATTATGCTTGTAATAAGGAGTAAAATGTGCTTCATAAAGCAATGAAAGTTCTAGGCTTACAACTATTATAACATTATGCTTGTAATAAGGAGTAAAATGTGCTTCATAAAGCAATGAAGTCTTCACTGGAATGTCTTATAAATACAAATCTCATTTGACCAAAACTTCCTCTTCCTCAGATTGAGGAAGCAATTAATGGAAACAAAATTCTCACAAGCTTGAAAATACACAAATTGATTAGGATGCCATGATTTTTTTTCTTAGGGCATAAGAAGGGGTATTTAAATGAAGTCATTTATAAATATAATTTCTTCCTGCCTTCAATCATTAGGACTAAATTGTTTGTTCACATGTTGGCAAACATTCTCAGGGAAACTAAAAATGGGAAGACTGATCACAAAATTGGGTTCTATTTTTAAAATTTTTTATTAGATATTTTCTTCATTTACATTTCAAATGCTATCCCAAAAGTCCCCTATACCCTCCCCACACCCTGCTCCCTTTGGAGTATCCTTTTCTCTCACTCCTACATTTTGCTCTGAACCTAAATATTCTAATCAGTACTATCTATTATTATAGGAATCACATTTGCACCAGTGTCACTGTTTGAAGCTGTCACTTATCACATTGCACGTTGTAAATATACCCTTAATTTACAAAACTCAATTTTTATTTCATTAGTTAGAAAACCACATTATTTGGGTATCAATAAAGAGATTATCTGGGATATTAATTGATTTGGTTGGCATCTAACCATATATTGTATGGGTTTATACTTATTTTCCAAAGTTACATGTATGCCATTTGATTATTGTCCAATTGCTTCAACGATTGTTTCTACTGCTATGTTTCAGATATTAGGTGAACATGCATAGATATTTTATGCCTTTAGTGTTAAGGGAACATTTGCACCTTTTCATATATTCAAGAGAGTATGTACATACAAATATTTGAGTGCTTTTGCCACATTTAGTAGCTTTCATTTGTACAATTGATGCCAAAGTGGAAGATGCCCTACATGTTGTTTATGTCTTATGAACTCATTTAGGATAAAGAATATTGTGTATCCTGTGATACATTACAAGTGTCCACAGCCTTTTCTTTTGGCTTTGTATCCTCAGTGAGAGGAGGATCTGACTGCATGGATACCAGTGAACTGTCTGTAGGAGTGATCATCTTGTGTCAGACTCTGATTGGTGTTTTGGCTAATTCCTCTCTCCTCTACCACTATATGTTTCTTTACTTAACAAGGGACAGGTTGAGGTCTACAGACTGGATTCTGATGCACTTAATTGCAGCCAACATCTTAACAGTACTGTTCAAAGGCATACCCCAGACAATGGCAGCTTTTGGCTTGAAAGACTTTCTCAATGATATTGGATGCAAATTGATTTTCTCCTTTCGCAGAATAGGTAGAGGTGTTTGTATTGGCAGCACTTCCTTCCTCAGTGTCTACCAGGCCATCATGATCAGTCCCAGAGACTCCAGATATTCAGAGCTTAAATTAAAAATGCACAAATGCATTGGTTATTCTGTGTACCTGAACTGGGTAATGCATTTCATTATAAGCAGTGTTAATTTTGTGCATATGAGGGCAAAATATAGCAATGAAAGCACAACAAACCTAAAATCTTTTATATACTGCTATGCTGTGCGTCACGATCCAACCAGTGACATCCTGTATGCAGCATTAGTGTCAAGTCCTGATATACTTTTGCTAGGACTCATGATATATGCCAGTGGCTTCATGGTTCTAACCCTGTATAGGCACAAGCAAAGGATGCAACAAATGCCCAGGATAAATGTTTCTTCCAAATCCTCCCCTGCATCCAGAGCCACTAAAACCATCCTTCTGCTCGTTAGCATATTTGTCTCCTGTTACACAATCTCTACTATATGCCAACTCTTAGCAACTCTCATGCTTAATCCCAGTTGGTCTCTGGCAAATGTAGCTGCAATGTCCTCTTTGGTTTTCCCCACTGTTTGTCCCTTTCTCCTCGTGAGTCATGACTTGCGGGCATCCAACTTCTGCCTGTCCTTGAAAAGGAATATTTTCCCAAAGCCTGTAGCCAAGAGCTAAACTGAAAGCTTCTGGTCACTTCTAACATGGTCATTGAATTACTCTGAAAGAATTGTATGCATAGTAGCAGTCATGACAAGTAACTGTGGAGTCTTTGCATGAAAGGATGCATATCCCTGTGATGCAAATGAGTGTGTTCACTAAAATGTGTGTGTGTTTGTGTATGTGTGTGTATGTATGTATGTGTGTGTAATTATGTTTGTCATTTTGTACAAAAGCTAGTAAACTGATATATCTAAATTATTTTCATTATACAGCAAGCTATATGTTTGCATGATCATGTGACATAGTTAAATTATAAAACTAGTGAAAATTAGGTAAACATTAGGTCTCAGGTAAAAGTAATTAAATAAATCCTTTTGTCTTGTGATTTCTGAATTTGGGGTGTTTTACCATGAAGTAAATACTATACCTGTTTGATGGGAGTCAATGTTTATATCTTATATATTTCTTTGTTCTGCTGCATTCTATACTGCAACTTGTTATTATAAAATAGAAGGCACAGTCATGCCATCATTTACTGTTACCCTTGTGAGTATGTGACAGTGTATGTTCTTTCCCTAATCATACCCACAGTTTGAATTCAGACATATATATATATATATATATATATATATATATATATCTTTAACATCTTTCAATGTGCAAGTGGTGCACTCATAGCTCAAAGAAATTTTCTACTTTCGATATAGCTCTGCACACATTTTCAAAATGGAAACTAATGAAATGTGACTCAAACCTGCCACCTGAGTCTCCTCATGAATCAATGCAAAACAGGCTGTATGAACTCATTGTACAGATCCTCTTAAACCATTTTCACTTCACATAGAGAATGTATTTCTGTATGTATGATTATATTTGACTATTACAATTTTGGATATGCAGCAGAGGATGGCGTAGTATGCCATCAATGGGAGGAGAGGCCCTTGGTCTTGGGAAGATCATATCCCCCAGTACAGGGGAATTCCAGGGCCAGGAAGTGGGAGTGGGTGGGTGGGGATCAGGGAGGGGGAGGGTATAGGGGGCTTAGGGGATAGCATTTGAAATGTAAATGAAGAAAATATCTAATAAAAAAAGAAAAAACAGTGAATTCATAACATTCTTAGGCAAATGGATGGATCTGGAGGATATCATCCTGAGTGAGGTAACCCAATCACAAAAAAACAGACATGATATGCACTCACTGATTAGTGGATATTAGCCCAGAAACTTAGACTACCCAAGATACAATTTACAAAACACATGAAACTCAAGAAGAAGGAAGACCAAAGTGTAGATACTTCATTCCTTCTTAGAATTGGGAACAAAATACCCATGGAAGGAGTTACAGAAACAAAGTTCAGAGCTGAAACAGTAGGAAAGACCATGCAACCATCACTTATTTCAAGTAATTTCAGTCACTCAGTTTTATAGCATCTACTACTCATGTACTAAAAGTAATGCTGAAACATGAAATCTATACGTAAATGTAAGTGATTCAAATAGTAATTGATCCAATAATTGTGGATAAGTTAACATAAACACAGAAAAGAGTTGGTACACTGCCCCACATGGTTACAGATAACTTTTCCCCAAATTTAACATATTAACATGACTTATTTTCTTATTATTCAGTAATTTTATGGTATTCAGTAACATATAAAATGTAATATAGCCTATTAAGGAAGCATCCAGTAATGTGAAACAATCAAGAAGCCCTTAAGTTCCTACTTAAAGATGGTATAAATTGTTTACAATGATAGCTAAAACAGTGAAGCAAAATTGCAAGGGAGAGTGAAGCAGGGTCTATGGGACAAAAAAGAATCTGATTTTCAGACATTCAAACTGGCAATTACTTGTGGGATTTCTCCAACTGTGAGTGTCTTTATGTTCATGAGCTATGAATCCATAACATTGAAATACTGTATTTCCTTGAAGAAGACTGTACACTATCCCTTTAACAACATACAAATTGAAAGCTTCCGAACAGTCTTTATTCTGTATTCTATCACACCCATGGAATAACAAGTACATTGTAAACTGTCATGTCTCATGAGACAAGGGTTTATATAAGAAATGGTTTATATAAGAAAGCAGTGTATCATCAATGTTTTTGTAAATGTGCCCCTAATGTGGGCCCAAGCTCATATTTATTGGGCATTAAGTTATATCTGAAATATTGTTTGTAACATATGCAAATTTCAAGTGATAAAGGAAAGAATATATATATATATATATATATACATATATATATGTATATATATATATTACACTTTACAAGGCTACATATTATAACAATAAACATATTTAAGAAAACCTACTTTACTCATGGTTCTTGATTTTTTATTGATTATTTATTTGTATTTCAAATGTTGTCCCCCCTTCCCTTTTCCCCTCTGTAAACACCCATTTCATCCCCCCCTTCTCTTTGCCTCTGTGAAGGTGCTCCTCAATTCACCCACCTACTCCTGCCTCACCACTCTAGTATCCCCCTATGCTGAGGCATCAAGCCTCCACAGGACGAAAGGTCTCCCCTCCTATTGACACCAGATAAGGCCATCATCCTCTTCTACATATGCAGCTGGTGTCATGGGTGCCTCAGCACCTGGGAGCTCTGAATGGTTTAGTTAGTTGATATTGTTGTTCTTCCTATGGGGTTTCAATCTCCTTCAGGTTGTTCATTACTTCCCCCAATTCTTCCATTGGGGTCCCCGGACTCAGTCCAATGGTTCGCTGTATGAATCCTCATCATTAGTCAGGGGCAGGTAGATCCTCTCAGAGAAGACAGCTGTACCAGACTCTAGTCAGCAAGTGCTTCTTGGCATCAGCAATAATGTTGGAGTTTGGTGTCTGCAGGTAGGATAGATGACCAGGTGGGGCAGTCTTTGGATGGCCTTTCCTTCAATCTCTGCTCCATTTTTGTCCTTGCATTTCCTTTGAACAGGAACAATTCTGGGTTAAAAATTTTGAAATGGGTGGGTGGCTCCATTCATCAACTGGGGGCTGTGCCTATCTGCTGGAGGTGGTCTCTACAGATTCTATCTCTTTGTTGGGTATTTTGGCTAATGTCACCCCTGTTGGGTCCTGGGAACCTCCCTCACATCTGTGACTTTCTAGTTCCTCATCCTCCACTGCTATATATTTCTGTTCAATTTCATGACCCTCTGTACTTCTCTCCTGTCTCTTCCAATACCTGATACTGGCCCCCCTTTTTTCCCTCCTTCTCTGCCCTCCCTTTCAAATCCCTCCCTCTGATTACCTCCTGATATTATTTTGCTCCCCCTTCTAATTAGGACTGAAACATTCAAACTTTCGTCTTTCTTCTTCTTAAGCTTCATATGGTCTGTGAGTTGTATTATGGGCATTCTTAGCTTTTGGGGCCAATATCCACTTTTTCAGTCAATAAGTTCTTTTGTGTCTGGGTTACCTCACACAGAATGATATTTTCTAGTTCCATCTATTTGCCTGTTACTTTCATGAAGTCATTATTTTTAATAACTGTATAGTACTCCAATGTATAAATGTACCACATTTTCAATATCCATTCTTCTGTTGAGGGACATCTGGGTTGTTTCCAGCTTCTGGCTATTATAAACAAGGCTGCTATAAACATAGTGGAGCACATGACCTTTTATATGTTAGAGCATCTTTTGTGTATATACCTAGTAGTGATATACTTGGGTCTTCAGGTAGAACTATTTCCAAATTTCTGAGGAACCACCAGACTGATTTCCAAAGTGGCTTTACCCACTTGCAGTCCCATCACCAATGGAGGAAGGTTTCTCTTTCTCCACATCCTTGCCAACATCTGTTGTCGCCTGAGTTTTTTATCTTAGCCATTCTAATTGGTGTGAGGTGGAATCCCAAAGTTGTTTTTTTTTTTTTTTT
>NC_034610.1:16272202-16310316 GCF_900095145.1 Mus pahari | reverse complement strand
CTCTCGGGCGCACTCCCCTCCTCGGGTGAGGAAAGGCGCTGGATGCCAGGCGGACACCCCTCCTCGGTCGGGGAGGCAAGGTGTTGGGTGCTGGGTCAGCCTGCGGACAGCCGCCAGGCGAACACCCCTCCTGGGCAGGAGAGGCGCAGGACGATCGGGGGGCAAAGTTGTTTTAATTTGCATTTCCCTAATGACTAAGGATGTTGAACAGTTCTTTCAGTTCCTTTTGGCATTGGAAACTCAGTTGTGGATTTGTTTTTTTTTTTTTTTTTTTTTTTTTGTTGTTGTTGTTTTTAATCTCTGTACCTGATATTTAATAAGGTTATGTTGTTCTCTTGAGTTTAACTTCTTGAGTTCTTTGTATGTATTGGATAACAGCCCTCTATCAGACATAGAGTTGGTAAAGATCTTTTCCCAATCTGTAGGTTGCTGTTTTGTTCTATTGACAGTGTCCTTTGTCTTACAGAAGCTTTTCAATTTTATGAGGTCCCATTTGTCAGTTGTTGAGCTTAAAGCTTGAGCCATTGTTGTTCAGTTCAGGAAATTTTCCCCTGTGCCAATGTGTTTGAGGCTTTTTCACATTTTCTGTACTATTAGATTCAGCATATCTGGTTTTATGTGGATGTCCTTGATCTACTTAGACTTGAGCTTTCTACAAGGAGATGAATCAACGTGCACTCTTCTACATACAGACTGCCATTTGAAGCAGCACCATTTGTTGAAAATGCTGTCTTTTTTTCCACTGAATGGTTTTGGCTTCTTTATCAAATATCAATTAATGTTCCTTGATATTTTTATGTACATAATTAACTTGTTAACTCCAATTTATAATTCATTGCTTTACTTTGGTGTTTATGGATGTATATATACTCAAAAGCAACATTGAACTGAATGCAGTCAGAAAATGTTGGATAGGAACAACTGGCAAGAATAATGTATCATGAAATAACTGATAGGCTTAGAAAACTAAAGAATTGTTGCCAGCTTACTTGACCTCCCCATTTTTAAACTTTATTTCTCATGCATTAGTACATTTCTGTAATTATACATTCCAAATTACACATATTCATTGTATATTATTTACCAAAAATATACAATGAAAGAAAAAACTGCCCTGATTTCACTGTGTACCTTTATGTTTTAATCATTGGATACTTTTCTTTTCACAACTGGGATGTAAAGTACTGATTTGTGATTGTAAGACATAGTTATATACAAATTAGAAATTCATGCTCAAAAAGTAATCTTATAAGCTAGAAACCAGTATATACATGAAAATTATATGATATTAATATTTTCTGTTCCAACAATGACTCCTGATGGGCCTCCTGTAACTAACTTTCTTTCCTCTATCCAAATGATAGACTGCCATTCAGGGGCTAAATTCCAAAAGTGGTGTGAAGCAGTACAACTTGAAACTGGTGTCCCTATATCAGGGCAACTTTTAAGCATGCATGTAATTTCTATACTCTGGAGATTGAAGCAAATGGTTTCAGGACATCATTTGATGCATAGGGAAGGTCTTTGAAGCCTCAAATACATAGAACATTTCAAGACAGCCCGGGTAAATTATTAGCATAAACATGAAATTATTTTCCTAAAAACAAAGCCAGAATGTATTTGATGTTCCTCTAGTTCAGTTCCATATTCTCTTCTGTGCAAGACCACTATTTTTTGATTAACAGAGAGTCTTTGGTGGCACATAAAGTTACCATAAGTTCAGGCCCATAATCTTCTTCATGGAAGGAGGATAGTATATTTTATGACTTCCAAGTTTCAAGAGCTAATGCCTGAGAAGAAATGTTCTCATAATGTGCTTTGTAATAGTAACTAGCTGCATTTCAAATTGAGTTTCCAATGAGTTGTCTGTAAAAACATAAGTACTGAGGAGTTATCACTAAGGATTTTTTTTATTATTTTATTTACATTTCAAGTGTCCCCCTTCCTGAACTCCCTCCACAAGACCCCCACACCATCCTCCCTCTCCTTCACCACTAAGAGGGTACTCCCCCACTCACAGAACCATCAACTCCAATGTCACTCCTCTAGCTTCTAACATCTCTGAAGCATCAAGGCTCCACAGGACCAAGTGCATACTCTCCCACTGATACCAGACAAGGCAATCCTCTGCTCCATATGTAGCCTGGGCTACAGACCAGCCCATGCAATTGGGTTGGTGGTCTAGTCTCTGGGATTTCTGAGGGGTCCAGTTAGTTGCTACTGTTGTTCTTCCTATGGGTTCGTAAACCCTTTCAGCTCCTTCAGTCTTTCCCCTAACTCTTCCATAAGAGGGCTCCTGACCTCAGTCCAGTGCTTGGCTGTAAGTATCTGCATCTGTCTCAGTCAGGTGTTAGTAGAGCCCCTCAGAGAACAGCCATGCCAGGATCCTGTCTGAAAGCACATCTTGGGATCAGCAATAGTGTCAGAGTTCAGTGTCTGTACATAGGATGGATCCCAAGATGGAGCTGTCTCTAGATAGCCTTTCCTTCCTTCAGTATCTATTCCATTTTCCCTGCATTTCTTTTAGACAGGAACAATTCTGGGTCAACAAAAAATTGAGATGGGTGGGTGGTTCCATCCCTCAACTAAGGACCAAGTCTATTTACTGGAGGTGGTCTCTTCAGATTCCATCTCCCCACTGTTGGGCATTTCAGCTAAGGTCATCCCCATTGGATCCTGAGAGCCTCTCACATCTGTGGTGTCTGGGACTTTCGAGCAGTTTCCTCTCATCCTCATCCCACACTGCTGCATATTTCTATTCATTCTCCTTGCCCTCTGGGCCTCTATCTTGTCTCCTGACATACATGATCATATCCCCTGTTTTTTCTCTTCCCCACCCCTCTCCCACCAAGGTCCCTCCCTCTGCCTCCTGTTATTAGTTTGTTCCCAATTATAAGTGGGATTGAAGCATCCACACATGGGCCTTCTTGTTAAGCTTCATATGGTCTATGAGTTTTATCATGCGTTTTCTTAACTTTTAAGCTAAAATCTACTTATCAGTGAGTATATACCATTTATGTCCTTTACGGTCTGGACAAACTCAATCAGAATGATATTTTCAAGTTCCATTCATTTGCCTGCACAATTCTTGAAGTCCTCATTTTTAATAGCTGAGTAGTATTTCATTGTGTAAATGTACCATGTTTTCTATATCCATTCTTCCATTGAGGAACATTTGGATTGTTTCCGACTTCTAGCTATTAAGTAAGGCTGCTATGACCATAGTGGAGCATGTGTCCTTGTAAAACAGTGGAGAATCCCAGGAGGGGTATAGCTGTGTCTTCAGGAAGAAATATTTCCAATTTTCTGAGGAACCTCCAGATTGATTTCCAGAGTGGTTACAATCCCACCAGCAATGGAGGTGTGTTCCTCTTTCACAACATCCTTTCCAGCATCTGCTGTCACCTGAGTTTTTGAACTTAGCCATTCTGATTGGTGTAAAGGTGAAATCTCAGAGTCATTTGGATTTTCATTTCTCTCATGACTAAGCATGTTGAACATTTCTTTAGGTTCTTCTAGGCCATTCAAAATTCCTCAGTTGAGAATTCTGTTTAGCTTAATACTCCTTGTTTTAATTGGGCTATTTGGTTTTCTGTAGTATAACTTCTTGAGTTTTTTGTATGTTTTGAATATTACCATCTATCAGATGTAGGATTAGTAAAGATCTTTTCTCAATCAAAGGTTGCACTTTTGTCCTATTGACATTGTCTTTTGCCCTACAGAGGTTTTCAGTTTTATGAGGTCCCATTTGTCAATTGTTGATCTTAGAGTTTGAGCCATTGCTGTTTTGTTCAGTCTATTTCCCACTTTCTCTTCTATTAGATTCAGAATATGTGGTTTTAGTTGGAGGTTCTTGATGCAGTTGGACTTGAGCTTTGTAAAAGAAGATAAATAAGGATAGGTTTGCATTCTTCTACATGCAGACTGCCAGTTAGAGCTGCACTATTTGTTAAAGATAATGGTTTTGGCTGTTATGTAGAGATCAACTGTTCATAGATGTGTGGGTTTATTTCTGGATCTTTGATTCCATTCCATTGACCAACCTGACTGTCTCTGTACCAATAATATCCTGTGGTTTGTATCACTATTACTCTGAATACAGCTTGAGGTCAGGGATGGTGATTCCCCCAGATGTTCTTTTATTGTTGAGAATTGTTTTCACTATCCTGGGTATTTTGTTATTCCAGATGAAGATTAGAATTGCTCTTTCTATCTCTGTGAAGAATTGAGTTGGAATTTTGATGGGGATTGCATTTAATCTATATATTGCTTTTGGTAAAATAGTCATTTTTACTATGTTATTCCAATAATCCATGAGCATAGGAAAATTTTCCATCTTCTGAGCTCTTCTTCTGTTTCTTTTTTCAGAGACTTGAAATTCTTTTGTACAGATCTTTCACTTGCTTGGTTACAGTTACACCAATATATTTTATAATATTTACCACTATTGTAAAGGGTGTTGTTCCCCTATTTTCTTTCTCAGCCCATTTATCAGTTGTATAAAGGAAGGATACTGATTAGCTTGAGTTAATTTTATATCCCCCAAATTTGCTGAAGTTGTTGATTAGTTGTAGAAGATTTCTGGTAGAATTTTTTGGATTGCTCATGTATACTATAATATCATCTTCAAATAGTGATACCTTGATTTCTTCCTTTCCAGTTCATATCCCTTTGACCTCTTTTTGTTATCTAATTGTTTTAGCGAGAACTTTAAGTACTATACTGAATAAATAAGGAGAGAGTGGGCAGCCTTTTCTTGTCCCTGATTGTAGTGGGATTGCTTCAAATTTCTCTCCATTTAATTTGATGTTGGCTATTGACTTGATGAAACTTGCTTTTATTTTGTTTAGGCATGTGTGTTGAATTCCTGATCTCTCCAAGACTTTTAACAAGAAGGGGTGTTGTATTTTGTCAAAGGCTTTTTCAAAATCTAATAAAATGACAGAATCTAAATTAATAAAATCAGAAATGAAAAAGGAGCTATAACAACAAAATATATCTTAAAATAATTATTCTGTTTGTTGAATAATAACAGTTGAAATATTAAAATCATGTTCTATAAACATCATGGAAATATTATTGATAATTTTTCTCACTGTGCTTGAAATTAGCATTTTAGTAATGTTTAACTTCAAAGAGTTTTTGCTATTTTGAAACTTTTAAAATATACTTACTGATAAAATAATTTTTCTCCTAGAAACTCTGATAATCTTCTTTAAGTAAACTGATTGTTATACAATGTACAAAGATATATAATGAATTTTAAACATTCTCTCACTATGTCAGGTGGTATCAAATAAGGGCTTTTGAATATATTTCTTAATGTTTCATTTTAATATTTTATGCTCTTTTACTATGCTTAACTCCCAAAGAATACTTTGTATGTTTTGAAACAATGTAGTATTCAACATTAGACATAGGATTCTCAGATAATAGTATTAAATATTCATTAATGATAATTTTAGGGTGTTAAAGGATATGAATATAAAAATTGAACAAATATGTACTATTTGATTATTAAAATACTCATTATTATTAATATGTTTGATGTATAAAATGCATTTCTTTTTTTGCTTTAAAACGTATTTATTTTTAGACTTTTTTTTTTGTTTTTTGTTTTTTTTTTTACTTTCTTTATTTACATTTCAAATGCTATCCCAAAATTTCCCTATACTCCCCCGCCCCTGCTCCCCTACCCACCCACTCCCACTACTTGGCCCAGGCCTTCCCTTGTGCTGGGTCATATAAAGTTTGCAGGACCAAGGGGCCTCTCTTCCCAGTGATGGCCGATTAGATGTCTCTATTGTGTGGTATTGTTTCTTTGATGCTTCATTTCAAATAGACCTGGTTGGTACTGTTCATCACAAATGACTACAGAAGTGATCCATTTCTGTCAGACTTGAGAAACAAGAATAAAGTCTGCATAATGTTTGTTGGGACACTATCACTTATAGTGGAATCATTATATGATGTGCAAAGTGATATTTAGGTATATATTCTTGAGTCATCAGTAAATGTTATAATTTATACAGAACTTGCTTTCATATTATCTCTAACAAAAATGTATATAGAATGTACCTACTGAGAAAAAATTGAGTTATGAGCTCAAAAGGTATTGTCCTAAAATTTAGAGAACATGTTACATTTATCCCATGGGACTCTCACTTTTTCACCCCATCATGGGGAGATTTCTGGATTCACAGATTTTATGCTGGAAGCTACCCCTATTTAGTATCCAGAAGACAGTTTTCTTCATGTCTTGTGGAACTCGTATTTCAATTACTCACTTTTACATTCTGATTCTAAAATCCTTGAAAACTGTATCCTCAATATCTCTTTAGAATTGTTGCCAGGCAATATGTTCAAAGTGTGCATGACTGAAAAAGTTACAATGTGTACAATGCTGTATATACAGTTGCTCACAGTCTCCACTAGATGACTCTGAATCCATTACAAATTCAACCACAGGCAAATAAAGATAGGTCTGTGTTATGTTCCTGGCAGGTACTGTCTCTTTCATTGTTTTGTAACATTACCAACATGACACCAGATCATGTGCTTTAAAAAGTCTCAAACTAATTATTGTAGATTCTAGTTTTCCTTTCAATGATCTATTAGACATACTATATATTTTGATGCTTAGATATCAAAGTATCCCCATGTACATGATGCATGGGACTTGGAAGTTTTCATTTAATAGAAAATTTCTACTTTTGGTAGAAACAATAAGGATATTTTTCTGGGTAATATCTAATTATGAAACTACAGCTTTTCCCGTTCATTTCAAATAAAACCTGTCAAATATTCTTGTACAACACTAGAATTGTTAGGTTCTCTAATCTACTCTTGATTATCCATCAAGGTCAAAGCAACCTCAGATTCCACATGAAATCTGTGAGAAATTCAGAAAATAGAAAAAGATAGCTAGATTTAAAGAAGTTGAAAATTGTTCATAGTATATTCCTTGATCATTTGGTGGTGTTTATTAAAACCTTCTATAAAAACTGACATTTTAGAAACAAAATTATATTTATCTTCTCACAAGCTGTGCTTTTTCAATACCATATACAGTTAATTTAATATAGCACCAGCATCACACATTATGGTCAGGAAATAACTTCATATTCATAGTTCTGTTATAACTATATCAGTGAAACTTTATCACAGGATTCATGTATATTTTAGCTTTATCCTTTTCTGAAGACAATTCAAGTAAAAAGTTCTGCTGGTGACCATGGAGTTCTGGACTGGAAAAGGACGACAGATCCAGGGTATGATATTACCAACCTTTGGAATTTTCCAACAGGTCCTTCACTTTTTGTAAAAGTGGGTACATTTTTCTCCAAGTGCTCCAAGGGCCAACAATATCTGAATATATGAATCAATGACCCACAGTATTTACAGAGGTAGGTGTGTTTCTTTTTGAAAAGATTCTAATATATATTAATAATAAATGATCCTGTATCTAATTGCTCTTGGTTGTTCACATGGTCCCCATCAATACACCCATAACTATCAATACAAAGTCTTTACTGATTATTCTGGTGAATGTGTTTTCAATTATTTTTAAATTATCTAATTATTTTGTCATTTGAAGTCAGGATATGAATTAGTAGTTTGTGACATCATTGTGACCAAACAGTTGGCAGGATGTTTTGTTGAATTCCATTGTCTCAATTTATTTTTCTCACCATGACATAAATTAGAGTTACCTGGCAAGAGGAATGCCAGTAGAGAAAATACTTCCAAACTACTGACCTAAAGCCAAACCAATCAGGCATTGTCTGGATACTGAATTTACACAAGCAGGGCCTTTAAAATAAGAGTGGTGATCCATACCCCATTTCCGCCTAAAGAGAGTAGATCTCCCAGGAGTGCTGACACACCTAAGATAACAGGTGAGACCACCACTGCTGCCCAAATACCTGGCCCAATTGGTACCTTCCCAGAGCCCACAAGTCTCAGGAACTGTGAAGCAACCAGGGACATGATTCTTCCAGTTTCCATCTGCATCCTGGAGTTGATCCAATGTCACAAATATCTGCACCCCAATCCCACCCAGAGGAAGTAGGTCTCCCAGGAGCAAGACACACCTAAGTTCAAAGAGAGAGCTGGTCTCCCAGGAGTGCTGACAGACCAACCATCACAGCTATCAGCACCAGGAGTGCTGACACATCTATGACCACATGCTCACAGGCTCACAGGAGGGACAAGCTCCAGTCAGAGACAGCAAAACCAGCTAACACCAGAGATAACCGGATGGTGAGAGGCAACCACAAGAATATAAGCAACACAAACCAAGGCTACTTGGAAACATCAGAACCCAGTCTCCTACCACAGCAACCCTGGATACCCCAACACACATGAAAAGCAAGAGGATTTGGGCCTGCTGCTGGACCTTCTTTCCTCAGGCTTTTCTCCACTTCCATCCCTGTAATTCTTCTGAAATTTACACAATGGAGTACTACTCATCTTTTAAGAATGAGGACATCCTGAGTTTTGCAGGCAAATGAATAGAACTAGAAAATAGCATCCTGAGTGAGGTAACTCAGACTCAAAAGGACATGCATGGTATGTACTCATTAATAAGTGGATACTAGCCAGAAAAAGGGAAAATAAGTACAGAATACCCAAGATACAGTCCACAGAACTCAAAAAGGTCAACAAGCTTAAGTGCCCAAGTGAGGACACCTCAGTCTCACTTGGGAGAGAGAAGAAGCAATCACAAATGAGGAGGGAGGGAAGGACCTGGGAGGGAAAAATGGATGATAGGGGAGTGCTAGAGGGGGGAAGGGAAACCTGATCTGGTATTGGGTGAGAGAAAAAAACTGAAGCCCTAAGGACCAGCAGAAAGAACATAAACAGGCAACCTTGGGAAATAGGAGGTTGGGGGGACCCTCCAGAATGTAACAGAGACATAGGAGGTGAGAGACTCTCAGAACTCAAAGGTAGGGGCCTTAAATGAAATGCCTGGTAGTAGGGAGAGGGAACTTGTAGAACCCATCTCCAGCAGGAAGACAGGACATCAAGTGAGGATGGGGTTGCCATTCTGTTACATCTCTGACCCACAATTGTTCCTGTCTTAAAGAATTAAAAACATATTTTAAAATAACTTTTTTAAAAATATAATTTCTTATGCAGAGAAATCAGGAACTACTAGATGTATTAGAGTCACTTGAAAAACACTATGTAACTAATATAGACCTATTTATGAGGAACTAACTGGGAATAATTTTAAAAAGTTAAATGCATGGTATATATTTTGGAGTGTGCCAGAGGGTAGAAGGAAGAACCAAAATGGCTTCGGACCTTTACCTGTATGGCATTTACCAGCCACAAGTAGCTCTGATTTCCCAAGGCTAGAAATATCGGGATAAAGCTTTTATCATTATCAATTGGCTCTGAAATTATTGTATTGGCATCTTGTAATTGTGATATTATTGATACATAAACCTCATTGGTTAATAAAGCTGTAAGAGTCTATGGGGGTACTAGGTGTTGTGAGATGCACCATGAGGTTCGTGGTCCATTTAGTTACTGGAATGTGAGATCGCTGACTACAGATTATTGCACAGAATGAACTAGTGGCTCTCAGGACAAGCGAGCCAGATGATGTGGGGGCAAGCCATGGAGAGTTGGCAGGCTGGCAGGAACGCAGAAGCATGGTCCAGCACCACGGAGAGTTGGCTGGTTGATTTTTTAATATTTCCCGCAACACATCCTAGCTGATCGTGAGCTAAGACAATCAAAAGTCTTTTCTGAGTGTGATTTAAGGGAATGGTGGAGAGACTGGAGAGTCTCTTTCTTGCTTACCCTTGACTGATGGAGTAAAGAGTGTCTCACAGGAAAGAAAGTGGGAGCACTGAAGTTTGACATGAGAAGAACTGAGTAATCTTTGTGTCTCATTGAGCTCCTGGTATTTCTCAGTAGTAATTTTCCAAGACTTGAGAACTGTATTTCTATACTTTATTTCTTTTCATTGCTTTATAATTTTAGTTACTATAAGGTTAAGAAATGTGACAAAAGCAACTAGATGTGTGCAAATTTCCCACTGTGGCATGTCATTCACCTTTTATGATATTAACTCTCTGACTGTGAAACTCTTTAAAGATTCATAAGCATACTCATCATCTAGTTGATAATTTCTTCCTCAAGAACCCAAACTAATAAGGTTACATACCTGTAAAGGGAGGCGTTGTTTCCCTAATTTGTTCTTGATTGTGTCAATAAAAAAGGTGGAAGCTAACTAATGGGTGAAAGGAAAAAGGTGGGGCTTCAGGATCCCAGGAGGAAAAGAAGGGACACAGGGAGAGAAGAAGAATTCATACCAGGCTTTGGCATGAATAGGAAGCTGCACAAAGAGGAAGTAGGGCTTAGGCACCTAGAGTTTGTAGCCTCCACCATGAACAGGGGCAGAGTAGGTTGGAAGAAGCTGGCTGATATGATTAGGGCAGGAAATTCTTCATCCAGCCATTGAGTTATCTGGCTAGATTTAAAATAATAAATCTGTCTCGTGTTTTCTATCTGCAGAGTTAAAGTTAGCAGAAAGTGAAAGAGGGAAGCTGGGACAGATGTTGGTGGCTTGGTGAAGCTAGCTGGGAGGGCCTGGTGGAGCCATTGTAACTCCCAGCTGGCCTTTGGGAGAGCTGAGTAACACTGAACCTAGTCGAGAGCTCGGGCAGAGCTCCTGGGTTGGCAGAAGCACTTTAAAAAAAAATTACATGCTACATATGCCTGCATACTACTTATTGGTCAGAGAGGCCTAAAAGGCTCAGAAGGAAATTCAGCATTTGACATTGCTCTTGGTTCTTTCCCTAATATTGTACTCTATAATTACATTACAATTTCCTTTTGCTACAGATGACTTATAATTTTTGTGCAGGTGGTAGAGAAATAAATTATAAACAGGCCAGAAAACTCTCCATACTGTCTAGCTTACATAGCGCTAGAACATGCTTACCTGGTTTCCCGGGAAGAAAATACATCAGTGGTCTATTTGTAATTGAACCCTGCATTCTACAGCACTGATCTGCTAGACAAGATGTGAGACTTGGGTAATACTGACAAAATTGTTTATGGGCGATAACCAAATGTTCCTTTCGTTGGGTTTGAAATCTGTTCCAGAGGAGGAGATTCACTCCCAAGACTGTGAACATGATCAAACCCCAATATCAGGGAACATTTAGGAACCAATGAGAACACATTGAAAATTGTTTTTTAAATTTTTTATGTTGTCAAAATGACTTCAAAATACTTAGATTTATATCTTGATATGGGCTGGTTCCTAACTTGGTCAGCAGAAGCTTCTTGTTACAGTGATTAGTGGCAAATACAAAGAAGCATTCTGTTGAAAGCAATTGTTACAATAAACACACAGTACACTGCATTGTTAAAATAAGCAATTGTGAGTATTCATTTGTTAACAGGACATCTGTATCAACAGTTTACCCATAAGACTGAGGCAATTTTGCAGAAGAATTTAGGAAAAATCCTAAAGATAAGAGGATAGGCAGGTTAGATATAAATGTTGTCTTTGGTATATGGCAAAGCTCCAACACCCATAAACTCACAGCAGCTGCAGCTACGTACACATGACCTGCAAATATTAAGTCAACTAAATTTTCTAGCATAGACAGTATGAGGGGCTACTGAGGTCAGACTGATAATTGAGGAGCTGTTAGCAGGTGTTGGCTACTAGAGAAGGAAGACCATACCTAGTCAAACAAGCTCATACTTTTAAATAGTGCTACTCCCTCACCGAGCATTTTCAAATAACCACATCAATATTGATTTGATTTATCTAGACACGTCCTACTTTATTGTTTCTGTTTCCATGTCTTGCATTGTGATCATTATTCAAACGTGGGTCTTAGTCACTAAGGTCTGTAACAGCATATCTAACCTCATCAATATTGTGTCTATTGATGGACCTCTTCAAAGCCTCTAATCTCATACTAAGAACTTTTTTCCTTAATTTTTTATTATTGGGAATCCATCCCATCACCAGCCACCAAACCCACACACTATTGCATATGCCAGCAAGATTTTGCTGAAGGGACCCTGATATTGCGGCCTCTTGTGAGGCTATGCCAGTGCCTGGTAAATACAGAAGTGGATGCTCACAGTCATATATAGGATGGAACACAGGGCTACCAGTGGAGGAGCTAGTGAAAGTATCCAAGGAGCTGAAGGGGTCTGCAACCCTATAGGTGGAACAACAATATGAACTAACCAGTACCTCCAGAGCTGTGTCTCTAGCTGCATATGTAGCAGAAGATGGCCTGTTCGGCCATCATTGGGAAGAGAGGTCCCTTGGTCTTGCAAACTTTATATGCCCCAGTACAGAGGAATGCCAGGGCCAAGAAGTGAGAGTGAGTGGGTAGGGGAGCAGGGCGGGAGAGAGTATTGGGGACTTTTGGGATACCAATTGAAATGTAATTGAAGAAAATATCTAATAAAAAAATTAAAAAAGAATTGCTTTTAAAAACAGCTTAAGTCATAAACAACAGATTTAAATGATAAATTTGAAACTCTGCTCATCAGTTCTTAATGTTACATCTCACGTCCTGAGAATTTCCAGAAAATTAATGAAAAGTCTCAAGGTTTTAAACTACCTTGTATATAGTTTAACCTCTTTACCATATTTCAAAAAATGTTTGTGGTTTAAGAAAAGAATAATTATCTATGCAGTGAAGAAAATGTACAAGTTTTTGGCCATGGTTGAATTAAATAATACAAGAAAAACATTGAAAATTAATAGCACTAGGTTTATAGGGAGTCTGCATCCTGTAGTCTGGTTTAGTGGAATGTTTGGGAGTAACTGCAAATGAAAGTTGAGACATTTTCTGATGATGGATGGAAATGATCAAGGAAGGTATAAAGCCATCAGAATTAGTGAGTGGTCTTTGCAGATGTCCAAGTGAAGTTCAAAGAATAAAGTACCCAGAGTGGGCAGCCATATTAAAATGCACAATAAAAATGGCAGAGATATCACCATTCTAGCTTTAAAGTATATTACAAAGAGGTTATATGATAAAGTAATTGATAATGGGACCAAATTGAGAGTCTACAAATAAGCCCATACTTCTACAAGTATCATTTTTTGATAGAAAATAATGAACATTGCAGAAAATACAGCCTCAAAAAGAAAGCAGTAGATGAACTAAAGAGGACCATGTACAAAAATAAGAGTTTTGCCTTATGTGCATTTTTTTTGGCTTTAAAATTTTTATACACTTATTTTGATTATATACTTCCTCTCTTATACTAAAGAAACAAGTAACCTCTTCATCCTCTCTGTCTCTCTCTCTCTGTCTCTGTCTCTGTCTCTCTCTCTCTCTCTCTCTCTCTCTCACACACACACACACACACACACACACACACATGCACACACGTTCTCTCCAAAACAAACAAACAAAAAGAAATATCAAACAAAATAACAAAAAATCCCTGAAGACAAAAATAATAATCTAACACAAAAATGTAAAAAGAAAGCAAGAACTTGGAGGTCATTTTGTGTTGGCCAACTAATCCATAGAATGGGATATGCCCTGGAGTGTGGCTGTTATCATTCCATCAGAGAAAACTGATTTTCCCTCTCCTGCCAATAATCAGTTGCAAAGAGCTTCTTGCTCAGGGACTGGATTCTGTACCAACACTCCCTTCTCCTTGCTTGGATTTTGTCATGGTTGAATTTGTTCAGGTCTTAGGCTTGTTTTACTCTTCATTAGATTCTTATCTCTCACTTCGTATAAAACTCAAAGGTAATGTGTAAAAAAAACCTCAACGTAAGTTATAATATCCTGCATGGGAAAGAGGACAAAAAAATATAGTTGAATTTATAGGTTCAAGAAGAAACTTTTGGAGAATTTCAATAGCAGAGGCATTAATGCAAAGAATGACAAATAATATTACATAAAGCTAGAAAGCTTCTGTGAAAAAAATGGATACCATCAATTGTCAAGAGACAGCCTGTAGAATGGGAAAAAAAAAAACAAACCTCTTTACCAGCTATACATCTAACAGGGTTAATGCCTAGCATAGGCAATAAACAACAACATTAAACACACACACACACACACACACTAAACAAACAACCCAGTTAAAAATGGAATATCAAACCAAAAGATTTCTCAAAAGATGCCAAAAGTCGAAACACAAGTGTTCAATATCCTTAGCCAACAAGGAAATGAAACAGAACTATTTTCATATTTAATATTTTATCTTAATCCAGTCAGAATGACTAAGACTAAAAAAGTGATGACAGATGCTGATGTGGATATGAAGGAAAAGAAACAGTCCCTCCTGGTGGGAGTGGAAACTTGTTCAGTCAGTATGTAAATTAGTGTACAGGTTGTTCAAAAGGCTGCAAATAGATCTACTATACAACCCAGGTAAACTCCTGGTTTATCTATACAAAGGATTCCTTATCCTATCTAGATATACCGGCTTATCCAGGCTTACTGTCACTCTACTGACAAGAATCAAGATATAGAAACAGCATAAATGTCCATGAGTTTATCAATGGATAATTAAAATGTTGCAAAATTATATAATGGAATATTATTCAGATGGTACAAAAATTAAAGTCATAAAATTTACTGGTGAATGAATAGAGCTATTAAGATTATTTCTTAGTGAAGTAATTTAGATTCAGAAACATGTGCGTAAGGGTGTGTGTGTGTGTGTGTTTCTAATTAATGCATTTAACTTTGAGTCTTTATGTATTTTCATTTGGAATACCCATAGAGGTCAAGAAATTAGTACAGAAACATTGGGGTGGATCTTAAGATAGGCAAAATAGAATGCTGTGATGCCAAGATTAAAGGGGAATAATGAAACCGCAATTGTTAAATAGGGTGTGCTATGAGATTGCAGATAGAGGAGGGAAAAAGAAATCTAGAAATGAGAAATCAAGAGTAAAATTCAAGAAATTAAAGTTGAGGATGAATTTCTTTATCTTTTTGGTAAATATAAGCCATTATTGTATCAACACAAATGGCTTTTCTCTTAAAAGCACATTTTTTCATAAATAAATCAATAAAATCACTACTTGATTTCTAAACATGTTTAACTTGTGAGCAGAAGGGATATCAAATACTAGTTGACTGGCTTATTTTGAATACTTTTCCAAGAGATGCTAAATTAGGTAAGTAAATATAAGCCCATAATATTTATTTTATATAGGTGATAAAATACAGTGTCATGATCAACATAGGATAAACATTATACAGAAGAGGACATTGACATTGCGTCATTGAATGTAACAAATCCACAAATACACCATTTTAATTTAAAATTTCAGTTTTGCTTCTGGAACAACCATGATAATAGCATAGACATGTCATGTCCAGACAGAGCTAGGCGTTATAAACATGTGTTTGTTAAATGATCATGGGACATTTCTATTTCTGACTCCAGTGAAGTAGCACAATGAAGTTATGGCTCTTAAGCAAAAAGAGACTCATGGTTTTAAGCCAGCCAGAGATTACAGCAGACATATTCACCAGGAGCCATTTAGGATTATAAACAAAAGCCAAACAAACTTAGTAAATTCTGGAAAGCATGTAAACCACACAAAGGTGATCTCCTGTAGATGGATGGTTTTGGTGGCTCTGGTCTCAGGTGATGATTGAAGAAAAACTTTACTTCTAAGCATGTGTTGGGTCCTCTGCTTGTGCCTGTGTAGGATGAATATCTTGGAGCCCCTGGTCCAGAGCATTAGCCTCACGCACATAACATTGTAGAATGAACAGAATACTGCATGCAGAATTTTATCAGTTTTCCAAAGATTAATACGCCTGTTTCCAAAGTCTTTTATCATTGTGATATTTTTATTGTTTTGTTTTGAACTTACATTTATATTAAAAAGAAACCATATTTATAAGATGGTTAGTAATACAACTAAGTGCTATCCAGGAAACAATACACTTGGGAGATTTGAACTTAAGCTCTTCCCACTTTGAGTCCTTAAGGCTGATAATGATAGCCTAAAAAACACTCAGAAAGCTGATACTGTTAATGGACACACTGCTGCTCACTCTGTGGAGATAGAAAACCGATTTGAATCCAAAGTTGTTTACTATACACCTTTAACCTCAAACAATGAAGGTAAAACTGGTTTGAAGAAGGAAGCATCCACATTTGAAAATGATGCCTAATCAAGTGGCAGGCAAATCAGAGGAAGATTTGTCAGAATAGGATATGCCCAACTCTTGTTGAGAAGAGGGAGGAAAAAAGAGGCAACATAAGAGAAAGCAACGTAAACAAAAAGAAAGGGATAGTTTTACCGGGGCAGTTGTACAGAGACAGGTTGAAGAGAAAACAAGCTAGAAACAGGTGGAGACAGAACGAGCCAGAGAGTGAGGAGCCAGAGGATTAGAACAGATTGCTGGAGTTCAACGAGGTAAGACAGAACCAATGGCAGAGGCTGAGAGAGAAGCCTAATTGAATTAGTCATCTTGGAGAGGAGTTTGAGTCAGAACAGCTGAATTGAACCGCCAGAAAGATTTCAGAAAGAGGCAGAAAGAGATTATTCAGCAGTACGTATCAGAAGGCTGAAAATATTCTAGATGTAGAAAATATCATACAAAGGTTAGAAACCAATAGAACTAGGCCTTTGTTAGCAGACTGAGGCAGTAATCCTCTGAGATAACAATTACACACACACACACACACACACACACACACACACACACACCTATGTGTGTATGCGTATTATTGTTTTTTGGATATTTTTTTATTTACATTTCAAATGTTACCCATTTCCCTGTTTCCCCTCTGGAAACCCCCTATCCCACCCCCCTCCCCCTACTTCTATGAGGTGCTCCCCCACCCACACACCCACTTCTGCCTCCCCTCCCTGGCATCCCCTACACTGGGGCATCGAGCCTTCACAGGGCCAAGGGCCTCTCCTCACATTGATGCCTGACAAGGCCATCCTCTGATACTTTCACATGAATGAAGTATTTTAATGAAACTTGATGCATGAAAGGTAATGCAAGGCATTTTTTTTAATGACAGGTGCATTAATGCAATAATATCTTGATAGTAGCATAGACTCCTAATGGCCCACTTGTGATTGTGATTCACATGTACTGTTCAATAATGACCTAGAACAAGGAAATAAGTAACTTATATAAGATAAGAAAGAAATTAAGCTACTGCTGAGTTGAGATAATCCATTTAAGTGAACAACAGTATTATCGTCAATCAAACTATTAGCAATGAAGTAATATTGCTTACTGACAATAATAGAGGCATACATGCAAAGGATCATGTTCTAAAATTCTGAATTGTACACTTTAAAAATGGAAAAATATTTTACATTGTCATTAGACTTATATTTTAATATACTTTAATATTTATATAATAAATATTTAGATATTTGAAAAAATGAAAAATGCAGACATTGCTTATGTTCCTTTATATATCCACTGCTTCATAAATAAAAAATTTCATGTTACAGATATGTATTTGTGAGAATTGAGAGGTTGATATTTAAATGGAGTAAAAATAAAAAGGTGACTTTTTTAACAAATAATGGTAGAAACCCATGGTAAATATTATGTTTAAAAATTCATCACCAATACTTCATTCCTCCTTAGAATAGGGAACAAAATACCCATGGAAGGAATTACAGAGACAAAGTTTGGAGCTAAGACGAAAGGATGGACCATTCAAAGACTACCCCACCCGGGGATCCATCCCATAATCAGCCATCAAACCCTGACACTATTGCATATGCCAGCAAGATTTTGCTGAAAGGACCCTGATATAGCTGTCTTGTGTGAGGTTATGCCAGTGCCTGGCAAATACAGACATGGATGCTCACAGTCATCTATAGGATGGAACACAGGGCCCCCAATGGAGGAGCTAGAGAAAGTACCCAAGGAGCTGAAGGGTTCTACAACCCTATAGGTGGAACAACAATATGAACTAACCAGTACCCCCAGAGCTCGTGTCTCCAGCTGCATATGTAGCAGAAGATGGCCATCATTGGGAAGAGAGGCCCCTAGATCTTGCAAACTTTATATGCCCCAGTACAGGGGAATGGCAGGGCCAAGAAGTGAGAGTGGGTGGGTAGGGGAGCAGGGCAGGCAGAGGGTATAGGGAACTTTCAGGATAGCATTTGAAATGTAAATAAAGAAAATATCTAATTAAAAAAAAACAGAAAAAAATTCATCACCAAATCTTAAGAGGAAACCGACCCTATAATACAAACACCCATGTTCTCACCTTGCATGCATGTATATATTGAGTGATTCCTTAAGCCCAGTATCTGAAAAGAATTTAAATTCATACAAAGCATATTTTCAGTTCTTCATACAGTTTAAAACAAGTATCAGGAAATGAAAGGTATATGCTTCTGCCCAGATATGAGGATAGGACACTTGGCATGGAGGCTACGCATCTGGCTGGCTATCAAAGAGTGCTGATTATCTTCAAATCAGATTTAATTGTTACTTTTGTTAATTCTCCATGATCATTATCAGCAAGGATTCTTCTAAGGTAGGAGAATCAGGGATTGGTGTAGGAAAGTTTAGGGTCCCATTGCTTTTTGTGCCTAATCTTATTACTCAGGAGCTTCTCTCCTGTCTGTCTTTGACATCAATCCTGAGTACACATTTCTGATATTCTCACATACCTACATTCCTTTGGATTAACTGAATTGTAACCTAATTCCACACCTGCAAGTAACATGTACTAACAACTCAAACTTCCCATGCATCCAACTCTCCTACCCATGACTACTACCCATGCTTCCCATGTATTCAGTATCCATTTGGTTTGTGCTCAACTGAGACTGACCTGTTCAATCATATTATCACATTCAATACAGTAATTGAGGCTATAGAAAAAAGTATGAGCAGGACAGTTGATGTGCAGAAAAGTACAAAGGCAGAGTAATGTTCATTTGAATAACAATGATAGCTGAGATTTGAAAACATTAATAACAATATTTTAAAGGTATTTAAAACAGGGACTAATAGCTGGCATGATGGCTCAGTGGTCAAAAAATATGGGTATCTATTTCAGAGATCTTGTGTTTGGTTCCTAACTACCACATGCATTGACCCACAATGGTCAGTAACTAATTCCAGGGCACCAAATGTTCTTTCCAAGATTCCTTAGTCACTGCATAAAAATTGTGCACATAAAAAGAACACATACACATATACAACCAAAATTATAAAAGTATCTTAAATAATCACCATTTTTTAATTGTAACATACACCACAGAGCTAGAAAAACAAGAGTACATGATAATGGAACAAAAATTTACGTGTAAGCCAATGGAACAAAATATAGGACCCAGTTGTAAAATCATACATGTATAGCTACTTAATGTTGAACAAGTTCATAAAAGCATATGCTGGAGAAAGGACAGAGTTATCAAGAGTGATTCTTGGAAAAATGACTATCCACAAGTAGAAAAATTACTTTCTTGCATTCTATCTATATACAAGGAAAGTCATAGTAGATCAAATGACTGGATGGGACAACCCATACCCTTAAACCATTAGAGAATAAAATTGCCTAAACATAACAAGGTAAGGCATTAGAAATGAGTTTCTGAGTCAGATATTTGTTCAAGACAATGGTAACAACTGAAAAATGACATTTTATAACATTAAAATAACTTCTTTATTTTTTAATTTTTCTTTTATCATTATTAATCATTCCATTTGTTTATATCTCAAATGATATCCCACTTCCCTTCCACTCTGCCACCCCACCATCCCACATCTGCTGTCCCCCCTTCCTGTTTGCCTGTATTGGAGTGCTCCCCCACCCACTCACACACTCCTGCCCCCACCACTCCAGCATCCCTGTACTTTGGGGCATCAAAACTCACTAGGACCAAGAGCCTCTCCTCCCGTTGCTGTCTGGCAAGGCCATCCTCTGCTACATACATATCTGGGCCTCTCCTCCCGTTGCTGTCTGGCAAGGCCATCCTCTGCTACATACATATCTGGAGCCTAAGATCCCTTTAGGCACACTCCTTGGTTGGTAGTCTTGTTTCTGGGAGAAGCGGAAGGTTCTGGGAGGTCAGGCCAGCCTATGTTGTTCTTCCAATGGGGTTGCAATTCTCCCTCTGCTCAAGTCCTTCTGCCAGCTCTGCTTCCCTGGGTTGCAGGGGTCCTGGTACTTAAAATACTTTCATGTGGAAGGCTAGATTCAACATCTAGAAAACTGAGGAAAGCAGTGAGGTATGACTGTAGAGACTGGGGCCAAAGCTGATAATGTTTGGCTATTTTTACTCTCTCTTGCTATATTGGGATCAAAAACCAATAGCAGCAGGGGGTTAAGAAAAGAAACAATCCCTGATTTTAGTGGGATTGTTTCAAGTTTCTCTCAATTTAATATGTTGGCTACTGGTTTGCTGTATATTGCTTTTATTATGTTTAGGTATGGGTGTTGGATTTTGTCAAATGCTTTCTCAGCATCTAATGAAATGATCACGTGGTTTTTCCTCTTTGAGTTTATTTATATGGTGGATTACATTCATGGATTTCTGTATATTGAACCATCCCTGCATCCCTGAGATGAAGTCTACTTGATCATGATGGGTGATCATTTTGATGTGTTCTTGGATTCGGTTTGCCAGAAAATTTTTGAACATTTTTGCATCAATACTCAAAAGGGAAACTGGTCTGAAGTTCTCTTTTTTTGTTGGGTTTTTGTGTGGTTTAGGTATCAGAGTAATTGTGGCTTCATAGAAATAATTGAGTAGTTTTCCTTCTGTTTCTACTTTGTGGAATAGTTTGTATAGGTCTTCTTTTGGTATTAGAATATTGGTATTAGGTCTTCTTTGAAGGTCTGATAGGACTCTGCACTAAAGCCATCTTATCCTGGGCTTTTTTTTTTTTTTTTTTGTGGGAGACTATCAATGACTGCTTCTATTTCTTTAGGGGTTATAGGATTGTTTAGATGGTTTATCTGATCCTTATTTAACTTTGGTGCCTGGTATCTGTCTAGAAAATTGTCCATTTCACCCAGATTTTCCAGTGTTGTTGAGTATAGGCTTTATTCATAATAGCCAGAAACTGAATATAACCTAGATGTCTCTGAATTAAAGAATGGACAAAGAAGCCTTTAATCCCAGCACTCAGGAGGCAGAGGCAGGTGGATTTATGAGTTTGAGGCCAGCCTGGTCTACAGAGTGAGTTCCAGGACAGCTAGGGCTACACAGAGAAACCCTGTCTCGAAAAAGAAAAGAAAAAAAGAAAGAAAAGAATGAATGGATAAAGAAAATGTGGAACATGTATGCAATGAAGTATTACTCAGCTTGACAAATAGATGAACTAGAAAAGATTAGCCTATGCAAGGTAACTCTTGTCTCAGAAAGACAAACAGTATGTACACACTTACAAGTGGATATTAGTCACAAAGCACAGGATAACTTTGCTACAAAACCATAAACCCAGAAAATTTAAATAACAAGGAGGGCCACTTTAATTTCATGGAGAAGGGGAAATAGATCTGTGGATGGAAGGAGGGGACTCCGTGGGAGAGGGAGTGGGAATAGGAACAGGAGAGATGAGAATGTAGAGTACTGGAAGAGACTACTGGTGTGTAGGCCATTTCTTGGACTAGCTAAAAACCTAGGACAATGGAAACTCCCAGGAATCCATGAGGATGACCGCAAGCAATAAGGAGTCTTAAGACTCCTAGCAGTAAGGGATATAGAGTCTTAACAGGCCATCTCCTGTAACCAGGCAACTCTTCCAATGGTAAAATTCCAAAGCAATAACTCATTATTCAGATACTGGATTGAACAATAAAATTTTATAAGACAACAAAAGTTAAAATAAAATTTATTAAGTGCCACCAATTTAAGAGACAATAGTAATGTCTACAAACCTGAATATTGAACTACTCCATTTGAATTCACTTTGTCAGGGAGGCTGGTGAACTGCTCATGGTTAAAGCTCAGCCAGTTTCAAATGAATGGCTGAGTCTTAAGAAAGCTGAAATTTATAATTAATCGCTCACAAGTTTTACAGTTTTTCTTATCTTTATATAAGGTATAAACACACATGTATGATCATGAAGAATGAAAAAGGATAATTCATCTGTAGAGGATGTGTGGATCAGAAGTGCTACCCAAACTCACAATGCAACTTCCAGAAACTTCTTAGTAAGAGTGAACAGAAATATACCAACTGAGGATATTTGTGGCCAGGAAACACTGGGCTTCAGGTGATTGGTGCCTGAAATCCATGCTTCATCTCTCCCATTCAATCTCCTCATGTTCAGAGTGTAGAAAAATGACAAGATGGTAACCAATGAGGTGGTTGTGGGGATGATTTTCTTTTTAGACTGCAGCTGAGTTCTTGGACATTCCTTTCTCCTTTATCATTTTACTGTACAGTGTGCAGGTTGAAGCCCACAAATCTGATTTTGATGAATTTAATTATAGCTAACTTTTTCACACTCTTACATAAGGGGGTACCCCAGACAATGGCAGTCTTTGGACTGAAGGTTTATTTCAGTGACTTTGTTCACAAACTGTTTTTCTATCTCCACGGACACAGCAGGGGTGTCTCTTTTGGAAGCATCTGCTTTTTGAGCATTTTCCATGCCATCAACATCAATCCAGTACTGCCTGGAGGACACAGGTTAAAGAAAAATACCATAGGTACATAGTCTTACCTATACCTAATCTGGGTCTTCTATTTCACTATAAATATTTTGTTATAAACATGATTAGGAAACAGGGCAGTAGAAATTTTATAAGTCTGAAAGGTACAGGTTAGATGCATTATACTTCCCAAGCAGACCCACTCAGGACAGAAAGGATGACAATTTTTTTGAGACAGGGTCCCACTTTGCAGCCCTGACTGAATTCAGATCCACCTGCCTAGGCACCCTACTGGCAAGGACTACTACATGGTACCTGGCTTGAGGCTTCAACACAGAGCAAAAGGATCCCAAATTAATGTGTTTAGGTCTGTGATGTAACCATAGGGTGCCTTAGGAGAAAGTGGAAGTGATGCTGGAATAGAGTGGGGAGAAGTGAACAAGGGAGAAAATTCCTCATTCCCAGCTAAACTCCCAGACATAAACTGACCTGGACCTTACCTGGTGAGGATCCACACCACACTGGTGCATTATGCAGAGGTATGCACCCTGCTCTACTGCAGGACATGCAAGGTCTTATGGAGGCTTGTTTTCTGACCTGCTGCCATTTTGGACAAAGGGACCTGATGTCTTACTTCCATTTTGATAAAGGGAGGTAGAACACTGTCCTTGTAGAGCATGTACCACCTTGTGGTCTTCATCCAATAGGAGAGCAATAGTAATTCTCCCCAGTTCCACCTGCAGTTCATACATCAGAGGCATATTGTTTGTGGGAGCTGAAATACTTTCAATCTAGTGTGCTACTTCTGGACCCTACTCATTAGTCAAAGGTATCTTCACCCCCGGCCCCCCTCCAACTGCATCTAGGTTTCTTGAGTCAAAGCTGTTGAAATGCTGAATAAAAAAGATACAGGCCATATCCAGAAAGAAGATAAAATCTGTGAGTGTGTACTATGAATGGTGCTATGAAATTGACCAGAGAATAACCTATGCAGATGCGGAGACTGAGGCCTACAGGACAAGATGGGATGGAGGAACTGTACATGATATCTGGTCTCTGAACCAGATCCAGGATGAAGGTACCACAGAACAGAGTTCAGCTCCCACAGAAAAATCTGGCTTTCTGAATAAGTAGTTTTACCGATGCCCAACACTACCTTCATTGGTGGGTATCTCTTAAGGACATGGAGGCTACTGCTTCTGCCACCTTTGAGTATTGGGTTTAAACCTGCAATCCCCTACTAAGCATTTCATAATCTCCATCTCTTGGCCAGGGTGACCTCCTCCTCAACCAGCCCTTCCTAAGGGTCCACCCGACTTCAGCTTTGATCCTCATGGTAACACCACCCAATCCTGCAGCCATGTTTACATGTCCACCCAAGTGGACTTTATCTCTGGGCCTCATGTCCCCTGCTTTTAAAGTCAATACCAAGAAAGAAAAGCTGGATGAGAGTGCTTCAGGCAGAGCCTCATAAATGTTACTGAAGAGATCCCTGGAGATGCTGTTAGGATTAGGACTTAAGGCATGGTTTAGAGCTAGGACTCCTGTACTTCTTTCTAACAAGCCTGTAGACAGTGCTATCAAGATTCCAAGTTCTCTGGAATAGTTTGTACAAGGGGAAGGACTAGATCAATGTCAGATTGTGTTCCCAGTTCTCACACATTCTAGTACATGCTATCCTGTTTAAGGATAAAATTGGTCTGCTTTACCAGACTCCTATAAGAACATGAGGGAAGAACTGATACAAATCAGTCACACAATGCCAGTTTCTGCCCACCCAGCTGAGACACTTCTCTCATGTTACTTCCCATGAGACTGTCCTTGGTAGACATTGTATCTCAAAGTCCCTTGCTTCTTTTTCAGGGGCTTTTGGCCTCCTACCTGCAGAGTTCAGCACAGCCTGGTAGGGACAGAATGACATGGTTCCTGCCCCATAGGATAGGGCCAGCAGGTGTGGACCTCCACAAGTGTCAATGGCTGCTGTGTATAATAATGTACATATTTTCAAGTTCCTCCAAGGAATGTCCTGTTGATGTTAATGACTCCATGACAATCAAAGACAGACTGAGTCCAACAGGCAAAGGTGTAGCGCTAATGTTTCAGCAAAATGGTAAACATTGGGACCTTTGGGACAGTCCTTACGGCTATGGAACTCAAGAAACTTGAGTTTGAAAATAGTAATTTCTCACTATGCAAAAACGTAAGGAAGCAATATAAATAAAGGGTTTCTCAGGTATAAAGGAACAGAGTTAGCTGTTCTATGAGCCAACCTGTCAGAAGGATACCAAGGAAGGAAATAGAGATTTAGGGAGTGGTAATCAAAAGGCAAGATCCCACCCAGCTAAATTTTTTCTTGTTGTTTATACTTAAAAATGCAGGCAGATTCCTGAGGTCAGGGTCAGCCTGGGACAGAGCCAATCTAAATTTAGGTCTATTCATGGTGGAAATGATAATCTCAGGACAAGGTCCCACCCAGCTAAATTTACAAAGACAGGCAGATCTCTGAATTCTTTTGCAATGTTAAAAAAGGAGAAAACAAATATATATATATGCTGTCCTTTGCTTAAGAGCCAAGGGACTATGGTCATGGAATGCTGATTCGTGGTATGGTCAAGAAAGAACCTGGAATAAATAACTGAGTTGATATGGAAATTGAGCTAGCAGAAAAAAATAGCAGTTCCTTAGAACTTTTTTTATACTGAGAGCTGAGCTGTCTGTCTGGAGACTATCTGGGAAACAAAATCAGCTCTTCTAAGAAATTTTTTAAACAGGATTTCTGAGTTTGGTTGGAGAAATCTATGGTGGTGCCCAGCTGGTTCTCTCTTCATAAAGACTTCCTACAAAGCACTGGTGTAGGTGTGTCCTGAGACTCTTCACAGGGCTCTAACCAAATCACCTGGTAGGCAGGCTTGGCCTGCAGAGGTACATATGGATTCACCAGCCAAAGTGACTGCACAGGAAGTGGGCAGCTCCACACTCACAGGTGCTATCTCAGTATATGTTGTACAAACCTGAGACCTCTGCTCTGCCAGTGCCTGAAAGCCTGGACTGCATCACAGGACATTGCCCCGAGCAGTCTCTGGATACTGCTGTGTCTCTTGCTGCCCTCCTGCTGGATCCCAAGCCTGCACTCTTGAGATAGCAGGAGTGATATCTGGAGGAAGGTCTCCTCAGAGAAAGCAGAGAACAAGCCACAAGGCAGTGGGCTTTCCTCCATTCCGATTACTGAGACTAGAGGACCAAGTATTTCTACATCTTTTATTTCTCCGTGTAGAGTAGGGAAAGGAATAAAATAAAAATGGCACAATTGACACACAAAAAACATGGTTGGGGTTAGGAAAGGGTGGTGGTAAGTAGATGGGGGAGGGGTCCCCATTACAGCAGCAAAAGCCAGTGACCTAGGATGCTCCCATCTCTCCCAATATGGGCAGGAACAACCAGCCCTTCTTTTCAGGCTGCTGTCCTGCAACAACTTGTACTGCTCCAGCCCCTTGGGAGGTGGACAGAGAAGTCTTCCCAGGCTACAGAGAGGAGGAACCGAACCGTGCTGGGGGAGGGGCCTGGGGTCAGACCATGCACAGGGAGTGACAGTCATTTGCCCCCACCACCTCCCTAAGGGAGGTAACTTTGTGGGGCTGGAGGGTGGACACCAGAGGCCAGCAATGCTTCTTCTTCCAGCATCAGGCAAGAGAGAGAACTGGGGAAACAAGAACAATACGCCTCAGAACCACACCACATAATCCAATCACATTTCTGAGTGCTGCCCCATTCCCAGGAGCCCTCACCCTTCTGCCAGAGGCTCTACATTCTTAGGCCCTTACCAGTAAGAGCCTCCTGGGCAAAGTACTTGACATCCACATCCTGGTCCTGGGTCAGCTTCTCCAGGATGGGCTTGACTTCACTCTGCAGGGTGCTGGAAAGTGAAGGGAAAAGAAGATAGTGAGCTAAGCTAGTCTTGCCTTGGATGGATGTGTGTGTGTGTGTGTGTGTGTGTGTGTGTGTGTGTGTGTTTGGGGGTGGGGGAGTGGTGTCCACAGGTATAAAGAGGGTTCCCATGAAGGTAAGTATCAAGACAGGAACACACCAAATCATAAGGCAGAGTACAGAACATGTACACACAAAGCATACACACGGAAAATTCCTGATCCCTAGGCTTGTAATCAAACAGTTAAGCAGGGAAAGCTCTTGGGTTAGCACAGGACGTGAGCAAGTCTGGCAAAGTAGAGACCACAGACCTTGAAGCTGAGCAAACAGATTCCTTTAGTGACTGAATCCATTGTTTAGTGAAAGTATACACTGAGGCATTGTATACTTTCTATGAATGCAAAAATATATCACTCCAGATGGCTCCTCTATCCTCCATATAACCACTGCCCTCATTTCTACCTCCTAGAGTTGTGCTTTTGTTGTAATTTGCTTGCTTGCTTTGTTACATTTTGGGAAGCAGGTCTTAGTATATAACTTTATGTGATCTTAAGCTACATACCCCACACTGGTCTACAATTCAACCCTCTAGCATCAACCACCAGAGTGTGCTGGGAATACACTGTGCCTAGCATTTTGACTTTTCCCCCTGAATATTCTTTCTTCCCCTTTCTCTCCCTCCCCCTACTCTTCATTCCTCTTCCCCGCTGTGTGTGTGTGTGTGTGTGTGTGTGTGTGTGTGTGTGTGTGTGAATGGACACCATCTATATGTCTTTAGAAGCTAGAGACCAGGATAGTTAGCCTGGAACCAGAATTAAAAGCAGGTGTGATCTAAGTACACATGCTGTGAGGTGAGTCCAGGACCTCTCAAGAGAAGCCAGTGCTCTTAAACCCTAAACCACTGTCTCTCCAGCTCCATATTAACTATTTTAAACTCATACTCTGTACTGGCATTTGGGTTATTCTCTCATGATTATAATGGCCACCACATTTTCAAGGGGTTGAGGGAGGAGCAACACTGAGTACTGTCTAAAAGCAAGGGTTGGCTCAGGGTCTACATCTAACTAGCTGGATCGTTCCAGTTAAAATGCTCATCCTTCTAAGCCATTAGCAGTTCAGGCATCCTAACTGTACTACAATTGCCACTAGCATGATGTTCAGCTGTAACCTGTGCTGTGCTAACAGCCTACACTGCAGAGCACCTAGTCAGATACACCTTACCACATGTTCATGTGAAGATATTACTTTTAAATTAACACAAAAGCACAGGTTTCCTCATTCTCATATTTTCACATATATTAATTTTGACTACCTTCCTCTCCTCTCTCTACCCTACTTGCAGCTCTCATCTTCCCATACTCCCACTTGAATGTCATATGCCATACTTTCCTCTATGTCTTCTTCCCATGTGTATCATGGGAATCCTTATCTTCCTATATATAGGATACTAGAAGAGTTCTTAATACAGAAACATCTCCACACTGTCAGGTTAGCCTTCTGATAGCTTTTCATTTATTTGAAAGTCATCATATCAATCACTTCTTTTGGCATATTAGAAGGTCTATGTCCAACTTAAGACATGAAGACATTCTACATTTTCTACATGTTATATTCATCATGCTGGTTCTAGCTCAAAAACTTAATTTGTTTATGCAGAGGCAGAAATTCTGTTTGGGTTTATGTGGGCAACCAACTGATTCAGTCATTTTTAGAAGACAGACACTTATCCAATCAAATTACAATGGTACCAGAGTGCTTTGAGTGCTCTAGAAAATGTTCTAGTGAGACATGAACATCCTGTCCCTGCACCTTGCTGTTTCTAAATTGTGTGTCAGGTAGACTTGAGCTGCATAGTTTTGTTCTTTAGGATGTATGGGCTAGCCAAGCACTCTGCATTCCCAGGCTAGTTCCTACTAAAACTCTGCTGATATATAATGGTCTCATATTAAATATACGTCCAGGGAATGAAGACTAGATGTTTACCAAAGCTTCCTGTGGCAGTGCTTAATAGTTTCAATAGAAATGTTAAGTGTTATTTCATTACATGTATCTTTTTTTGTTATGAATTTTCAACACAAGCACAGCCTTCTCTACATAGATAAAAACACTACATAAAAATTGGCTAATTTCATTTTCTAGTAATTTCTTGCTTTTATATACAGAAGTATCACCCTCTTTTTTTTTTTTTTTTCTCTCCAAGATAGGGTTTCTCTGTACAGTCCTGGCTGTCCTGGAACTCACTCTGTAGACCAGACTGGCCTTGAACTCAGAAATCTGTCTGCCTCTGCCTTTCTTTTTTCATTGTACTTTAGGGAAATGAATTCTTATTCTAAAACAGAGAAGGTAGACTTTGTGGAGAGGAAAGAACAGGCAAGGGTCACAACGTATAAAGAAATCAGACCCTGGGCTCTATCTTTAAATATCTAAGATGTTCAGAACCCACAGACCTCACCTGTTATCAAGAATGGGTCCTATCTTCTGTAATGACTTGGCCACATTGAAGCGGACATTGGCCACTGGGTCACCAGCCATACGAAGAACTGTGGGTAGCATGTGCTTGGTGGTGATATCCTGTCCACAGACCTCAGACAACACCTGAAAACCAGTGAATGGCAGAAGTTCGGTTATGCAAGGCTTACTGGTAAGTCCCCATGTATCTTCTTCTGAATATGCTGCCGGAGTCATCATCAGGACCCAGGAGCAGCATGGAAGGATCTGGATCTAGAAGCATGGCTGTGGGGAGAGCTAAGCTTGTTGCAGTTCTAAAATCTCTAGCAGTCTTCACTGGGGATGTTTCAGACTTTATATCTGGACTTTATATCACTCTCAGCATTTGAGAGGTCTGGATCTCTATCCCCTGAAATGCCTCCTTCATAAAGGAGTCTCAAAATTGTAGCAGAGGAAATAAGCAAAATGTTTACTTAAGATTGTTTCTAACCCACCCTCTAGCTTCTAGCTTGGGTAGGATTTACATGTCACTAAACAGTTTAAGAAGTAAAACACAACTAAAATTGAGAAGTATATTCTGACACAGAATCAGAACTGTTCTATGCCCTCTATTATTACATTATTTTTCATATCCGATTGAAAACCAACATAAATCTCAAAAGATGAGAAAACCAAAGTATTAACTGGTTAGGTCCTGTGTTCTGTGACAGAAACACGTGTTCTCCTTCCCAACCAGTAGAGGTACACAGAATATGAGGCTGCTGCTCTCATACAGAAGCCCCCCAATCTTGGATCTCTCACCATGCAATCTTGGCCCCGTAGAGACCTGATCGAATACTGCAGATTCAAGCGCTAGCCTGCAGCCCTCAAGAAACTCATCCCTAATCTGTTTCTATTCCCAAGCCAAACATCTGGGTAGACAAGGGGTCTTCCTCCACTTTCACATCAGCAGCACTCCCATTCCCTGGGATCTACAGGCAGTTGGGCTGCTCACATTGATGCAGAAGAGTGTAGTCATTCGGTGCAGGTAGTTAGGGTCTCCAGACATGGCTAAGACCTTGGGGATGATAGTGGCATGGGCCCACTCCTTCCCGAACTTCTCCACTAGCTTCTTAAGGTTGCTGGTGGCAGCCTCACGGATAGCATAGACTGCAATGGAGACAGAGCAAGGGAGGTGATTCAAGATGAAGGACTGACCAGGAGGGCCTAACAGCTACACACATATCAGCAAATTCAGCAAAAACAGAAAATAGCATTTGCTATGTTTACCTAGTTTCTCTTTCTCATATAGCACCTTCTGACCACCTACAGAGGCAGGCACCATTTGCCTCATTATTCAGAAGGACTGATCATTGAGGCTCTGCTCATGTAAATTACATCTCAAGCTATTTAATTCATACTAATTAAAACTGTCTGGTAGAAAAAAAAAAAAACAGTAAATTTTTTAACCCCATTAATAAAACACAAGGAATGTGCTTCACAAGGGCCGAGAGGCCATGGTAAGAAGTCTTCATGTTTTGGAATGAGTGTAAAGCTGGAAGATGGGAAGACACTTGGTATGTTTCAGCAGACTAAGGATTCAAACTCAGGTCTTCTGCATCCACCCATATTCTCAACCCCAATCTACACTATGGTTTCTTAACAGCAAAATGTAAGCACTGACAACAGAAGAATGTCCTAATTATCTTTCTGTCTTTGGGGCTAACCTATCCTGCTGTGTTGCTGGGGGAACTTACCATGATCCACTAGCCAGGCCATACACAAAGAGTTAAGTTTCTCATCAAAAAATTCCACACCCTGCGGGGAAAAATGATTGGTAAGGATTTGAGGGGGTGAGAGGAAGGACAGAAGGGAGGGCCTGGTCCTAGAGAATCATGCGATTCTCAACCCCACCTGATCTGCTAAGTGTTCTTGCTCTGACTGAACCCCATTCATCTGCTAAGAATCTAACTTCAGAGTAGAGTCCTCTTTGCATGGGCAGCTGTCACTGCCTACAAGGGGTATCTTCAATTCCCTTGTTACAGCAACATAGCCCTAGTACTGGGGATAAGATTGGACCCTACACTCTTATCACTTCAGGGCCAGCAAAACCTGGATCCTCACTCACAAGCTGTCCAGCCAGCAGAGGCATGTATTCAATGATGGCCAGCCGCACTCGCCACTTGGCATCTTCAGCTAGTTCCACGATGGCAGGAAGCAAGGACTGAGAGAGCTGCCTGATGCCAATCACCTCATTCACACAATCCAGGTTGGAGATGATATTCAGCCGCACTTCAGGACACTTGGAGAGAAAATAGGATGGTTCAGAGAATATACTACATACAGCAACCCTAGAAGGGTGAGAGGAGCAGGCAAGAGTTCTTTTCTGGGTATTGTCCTGTAACACAAAATATCCACCTCAAGAGTAGCTGAGGCTCTGCAAAGTGAAGTGGGAGCACTTGATAAACTGAAAGCAGTATCTAATGTCTGGAACACAGAGGAGTGAATATGTTGGGCTTATTTTCTATCACTTCTCACTGACACAGAACCCCAGACCTTCGGACACATCTGACACATCTCTGAGGTGCCTGTCTACAGATACTGTGAACTCCAATTTACAATCTGTATCCATTCACATTCATTCCATAGGGTAGGGACCTCTATGGGAACATGTGTGGAACGGCCCCCACATTGGCCATGAAAAAGCAACATCTCTGGAAACCAAAATACAAAACCAAGAACGTTTTTTATTTTCTTTTGGTGCTAGAAACTAAATTCAGAGCTGTGATTGTTAAGACCCTTCAAATGACTTCACACACCTTTTCTAAAGGATGATTTCTTGCGTAGGAACAGCCTATGAGTCATCTTTGACCCAGTCTGGGAAAGGGGACAAATCTGCATTTACCATTATAGAAGAAGCCACAGTATAATCTACCAAAGTGCTCCATTAAAGAATGCCAATGGATGGTATCACACTAGTCTGGCTTCCCAGGACCTCTGGCCATCTCTCTTATCTATCTCTCCCTAACACTGGCTATATTTTCCTAACAGAAAGCTCTCTTGCAGCTACAGCACTTGCCTACAGATTCAAATCCAATTCCCTAAACTGTTACCACAGTGCACAGGCAAGTATGGTGACCAGACTGGCTATGGTCAATGGAGCATGTAGAAGACACAAGCTAGAGCTATTTCAATGGGACCTTTGGTAGGTCAGGAGACAAATTAAAGCTATGGCTTCAGACCAAGAAAGTCAGGCCAGCAAGGACAATATCTCACAACAGGACCAGTTGGAATGATGTGAGAGGAATAATCATAACTTATTGATATCACTGTATTCTAGTCATTCTATGGCACATGAAGCTTTAAACTATGGCCCATCTCTCCCAGTACCTAGTTTCTGAGTTGAATTATGGGACAATTTACCCATCTGTCCTCTCTACTAGCACATTCTATAGGTCCTTAAAAATCACCATTGTCTTGGTCTTTGTTCAACACTCAGGGAACAGATGAGTGTAAAATTAAAAGCACATGAGGCAATGTCTGACAAGTAGGAGTGAACAAGCAGACACTTATGCCTGTCATCAACTTAGCAGAGTGCGGAGTGTGGTGCCAAAATTTTAAAATACTTTTGGATAATTTGATTTTGAAAACCTTCCTGCCACTCTTACCTCATCCTTCAGCTGAGCCAAGAACAGGGGCAAGAGGTGTTCGATGGTGTTGTCTTTGCCCAGAATGGGAGAGAGGCCCATGATGACTGAAGCCAGTGCTGACTTGACATGTTGGTTGGCATCTGACACAAGCTCCTTCAGAAGAGAAGGAAGGAAGGAGCCAAGGTCAGAAAATCCCCTTTAATGGCAACTGGCCACATAGACAGTAGCCCCAATTCTAAGACCACAGTCTTCTGCTTCTCACATAGGCAGGGCATCTCAGGGCTGCACTGCATTTAAAGAGATGATTATGTGAGCCCCGGTCCTGGGGCCACTGTCCTATTACCCAAAACTCTGTGGATAAGGGAACTCTGGTCTCTGAGCAGTAAACACATCCCTTAGATCTTAGGGTCAGCTTCAACCTTCAGATTTTGCCTACAGCCTAATCCATGACTGTTAAACAGTTATAGTATCCCAAAAAGGCCTTGGATCTGTTTGTATCTAAAAAGCAAATCCTACAACCAAATACTCTATTACCTTGATGCAGGGCAAGATCTGGGTCATGATCACATTCTCCCGGCAGTCAGCTGAGAGATTTTCACAGAACTCTGTGGGCGGGGACAGGAAGGTACTGGTGAGACTTGATGCTCTGGGCCCATTTCTGCCTCTTAGAAATCCACCCATCTAGTTGTGTTCTGGTTGTCAGCACCAACCTTTGACCTTGTGGGAGGCTGCGGCCCTCACCTCGGCCTCACAGTCCTTCATCAGGTTCTGGAAGGCAGGCACCAGATCTGTCTTGGTAATCTCAGGCCCCACTGCTTTCTGGAGCTGTACAATAGAGAAGAGAAGCAGAACTGAAGAATTCTGGCAAACACTCAGGGCTAAAGAGGCAAAAATGGAGATGAAAGCACCAGAATAAGGTTAGGACGCAGCACAAGGGACATAGTTTCAGCATGATGACACGACCAAGCAGTGAAGTCGTCACGTCTCTGATGACTTCTTCAGAAATAAAGTGAAGGTTACAGGACATTCTGTACAGTATGTTTTCCATCTACTGTCCAGGTTAGTTGAGGTTGGATTCCCCATTACCTAAACACAGTAAGTGGTTCCTGATTTCATCTAACATGAAAATATGTAAACATAACTGAATTTTATTATACTTGTTACAAGAAGTTGGTATCATTTTTGCAATTAAAATGATTAAAAACAGTAAAGAGGAAAACACATGCCATTAACAAGGATGTAGGCAAAGGATGTAGATGAGTCTGCTTCAACTTGGTTGTTGGAGGAGCAGTTGAAAGCAGGATGACGTTCTTTACTAAAAGGATGAAGTAAGCACCTTGCAGGGCCTTGTATTGGACTCATGAGCACGTCTGCTGTGTGCTGTGGACAGACTATTACTTCCATATCCCATGAATCTGTCCTCCAAGTCACAGTGTAAGCCAACTTCTTTTACACGGCCAGATCTCAAACAACTTCACTAGACCCAAGAATACATTACTTAGGGCTGAGTCTTCCATGAGAGAGCTCTTGTCCATCATTTCTGCTCCTCTGCTCACTGAATCTCAGCACCCAGCCATGAATGCTACTGCTTACTCAGTCTCTTATCTCCTACAATCTGCACAGGTTTATTGTTTTGCGCTGAGCACCACAGCCTCCTCTCAATGACATCAAGAAAAACAACACACAAAATATTTCATTAGAACTAACTTTTTTTTTTAAAGATTTATTCATTATAAGTATGTGAGTATACTGTCACTCTCTTCAGACACATCAGAGGAGGGCATTCAATTACATTCTACATGGTTGTGAGCAAATCTGTGGTTGCTAGGAATTAAACCCAGGACCCCTGGAAAATCAATCAGTACTCTTAACCGCTGAGCCATCTCTCTAGCCCCCATCAGCACTTTCTACTGAGGCTGACTTTTAGCTTGCTCCTTGAAGGCCAGGAATGTGTGCAATTAACTGACTTCAGAACCTCGACCAAGGACAATGCTAATAACTACAGACTTGGGAATATAGCACCAACAGGAGAGCACTTGCCTAACATGGTTAAAGAACTGGGTTCAACTCTCAGAATTAGCAAGAAGGGGGTGGTGGGTAGTACATGCTGTTGGCTAAGAAAATTTGGATCTCAGCACAAACAGCATATATGTCCCTGCTCTGACTAGCTTGTGGTTGCTGTCACTATCACTGGGGCTGTGTCTTTCTTAGGGAGGTTATACGTTTAGGAAACATGCTTTCATGGAGTTGAAACTTGGCTTCAGAATCACTCTCATCACAGCAGTCTGATTCGAGTCACCCACCCAGGACTGGCTCTGGGAGATCATTGGGTTTCTCTTTAAGACTCAGGACTGTGCTATCCTTAAAAAACAGTATGTCAGTTCCTGTATGTTGCTCCTTCCTCCCCTCAGATATCCTCAGTGTCCACACCCGTGGAACTATGGCAACCTACCTCTGTGAACTTGTCAGCCACCATGTATCGAACACGCCAAGACTTGTCCTCAGCAGCCTGTCGCAAGGTGGGCATCACTAAGGCCTCCAGATCCTCCTGCGGCAGGAGCTGAGCAATATTCACACATGCCTCCACCGCCAGCAGCCGCACCGAGTCCTAGGGAAAAGAGCGGAGGAGTAGGGAAACAGAAGCCCACTCCTTTCTAAGCTTACTTGCATTGGAAAAGCTGATGACTGACTTACCTGCTCGTCAGAGGCCAGGTTAGAGAACATGGGAATGATCTCACTCTTGACATTGTCCAGCTCCAGTACCTTGGCAAATTCCCCCAGCTTGGAGGCAGCGGCCCGCCGCACCATAGGGGTGTCATCTGAGCACAGGTTCCGGAAGTACCTGGGATTGGATGGAGGTCCAGACTTAGAATCCTGGAAAGTCCTAACAGCTAGTGTCCCAGCACAGCACAGAGCACTGTGCAGTAAATTCTGGTGCTGACAATGGTGACTTTGTATAACTCATGACTTCTTTGTCTTCTCAGTTCTATAAACAGATCAATGGCAACACAAGTGCGCACACAGCTGAATTGAGGTATCAGTCAACAGTACAACACAGTACTAAGAACTGTTTAAAACTCGCCTTCCACTTCAGGAGCAATTGCCTCATTAAGACATACCTGGGAAACTAATAGAGACAAGCAGCACATGGTATGAAGTGACAACTCAGAAACTTCTGCTTAATAGGTCTGAGCAACAAGGCAGCCAGCAAATGAGGGGTCTAAACCTGGGGCAGGCTGGAAATAACACCAGATTCTATTTGTTATGCTCTAAGCCCACCATGTGTAACTAATGGCAGGAATAAATTTCCATGAAGGCAGACCAGGCAAATTCACTGCTGAAGTATGGTGTCCAGTGATCACTGTGAAGGACAAGCCTCTTTGAGGAGAACTGAGGAGGGAGTAGGGAATCATCAAGCACATTAGACATTAGGTCATGGGAAGATCTAAAGGGGCTGAGGCTTAGAAGAAGGTTAGGTAAGGTGATGGGAGTGAGAACTTACTGTCGAAGTTCTGCCTTCACGGCACTGGATACTCGGGGGTAGCAAACTGAGAAGAGACCACAGGCCGAGGTGCGGGAGGTGAACCAGTCTCCACCCGCCAGCCGCTTCACCAGAGGCACAAAGTGAGCCTCTAGATCTGAAGGTGAGTGCTCATGAGAGATGGCCCGCAAGGATTCTACCGCCTTGTCTCGCACTACTGTCTCTTCCACTGTGGCCAGTGACTCCAGGGGTGGCTGTGATGAGAACACAAAGTTAGAAACCAGTGTTTTTCTCACTGTTTCCACTGTGGGACCCTACCTCATAGCCTGACCGGAGACTCCTCTGATCTCTCACCCAAATTCTTGGGATAACAAGCTTCCTATAAAGATCTCTCAGGAGGTACGTGTGTGTAGCTCTCAATGTACAGTAAACATTGATAACAGGGCTTCAATACCCATGAACTAGGTTTTAGGCAAGGCTACTGTATTGCTCACCTTTTTATCACTCCTTCTATGTGAGTCTTGTAAAACAGTCTTAATTCTGTCCTCATTAATCAAAGAGCAAGTATCAGAAGTACACAAGTTATGCAGTTTGCCTAAGCTGCTGACAGACATGATCACTTGGCTCTCCTTCCCTACACAGCAGGTCCTGTCAGAATCAGATTCTGTGTTCCCAGCTGTCATTCAACATCGTATCCTAATGGTATGGTATGGTATGGTATAGTAAGGTCCTGGTGCATTCAAGCAGACAATCTTGACAATTCATCTCTGTCATTTACTAGTTAGGAGTCCCAGATGAGATGGTTTAACCTCCTGATATTCTATGTGGTTCATCCATCAAGTAAACCTTCCAAACCAAAATGGTAGATGACACATCTTACCCAACCATGACAATCACAACACCTAACTGTGAATACTTACTATAGACAAAGTATTGTTTGAGGACATCTAGGTCTGTTATCTGAGGGGATTTCAGTGGCCTCCAATTTTCACAGGTAGACAGAAAGGTCTGTACTCTTCAAAGTCATACCAGTAAATAACAGAACCTTGCATGACCCAAACTCACAACCCTACAGGTGGAGTGCTACTCAGTCCTAATGTGGTTAAGTATGCAGAATGGAAGGCAACTATAGATTAAATGACACTACTAACTTGAGTTAAAGTTACATCCAAAGGTGCTTCGTTCTGAGGTCATATCTAGCTAGCCTTCCTATATCCTGTTTCTTGGTGTCCATAGGCAGAACCACCGTTCTAACCCCAAGGTGGAGAAGATTAAGAAACTTCACAGCTTTCACTTACCAGCAGACAGTGCACATACTCAGGCCCTCCCACCAAAGTGGTGAAGGTTCCCAGCTGTTCAGCCAAGGCCAAGAGGACCTCATCTTCATCATAAATGGTATCTGTGGAACAAAGATCAAATCCATTAAAAACTCAAGCACAACCAGTAGTCCAAGCTTCCAACAAGCAAAACCCCTCATCTTCCTCACTGTCAACACCCCTATCTCCCAACCTGCCCTTCCTCCTCCTCATCTTCCTAGTGAGAAGAGTAAGCCCAAGCCCCACATCTGCCTTTTTACCCCATGCTAGGTGTGGGATGGTAGCTGAGTAGCACAACTATTCTAACCCTAATTGTGGCTTCTTCTCGACAGGAATAAAAAGAGAACACATGTATACAGCACAGCATGTTCAATGGAGCTTTAAATATGCAGGAACTCACTTTCAAGAACTATGTCTTCAGCCAAGAAATTGTTTTCTATCCTTTTGGGCTTGGCTCGGCTACGGCTTCTTGCAGATTCCAAGAAGCCCCTAGATTAGGTCAGATCCTTTTCCTGAACTCACTCTCTACCCCTCCTACCACATTTACTAAGTACCCCTATCAGGAGTTTGATCATCTGTGCCCAAGACTAGATTTGGTGTGCTCCAGCTCCTGCCAGAACTAGAATGGCATGTGAATGAAGTGACAGGGAAACTAAGCCTACTGACCAAACTCAAAGGGCGCTCTCTCTCTCTCTCTCTCTCTCTCTCTCTCTCTCTCTCTCTCTCTC